>NW_019384809.1:455507-484202 GCF_000671375.1 Centruroides sculpturatus
AACAGAGAATAAACTGCCCAAATACCCTTAAACAAAGGAAAAGTACGTCCTTTATGAAGGCATAGAGCCTTTACTACATGAAAATGAAAATTAATGAATACACTGTGTACAGTAATTTACCTGATAAGACAGACCTCAGAAAAATACTTTATGAGGTATAAAGCTGTCTATAATGAAAATTAATTAACTAAGGATTTTTTTTTGCCCTGTAAGGTGTGGCCGAGTTATCCGGAGTGCCAGGTTATCGAGTGCCGAGTTTTCGAGGCTCTACTGTATTAATTTAAGGATCATAGAAAACAGAGAGAAGTCAAAATTTTAATATTTTTAATGGATGTGTGGGTTAAAGTGGCACCCTGCCACTCTGGAGATTTGGAATTGAATCTGGTTGGGTTGAAAATTTACAGGAATTTTTCAGGCATGGTCTATCTGTACATGTCAGGTCCCATCCCTCACCATCTGACTGACCCATTGTGGGCCTGACCAAACTCATAATGGTCTCACTAAAACTTTGGCTTTTTTAATGACTTCAGGGTGAAAAGAGTTATGTTAATCAAACAAGAAGCATTTTATAATACTATTATTTGTAATTGTTGTAACTCTAACATAACTATGAATGATTTTGATTTCTTTGTTTGTTGTCTAATGCATGGTTCAGTCAAGTTTCAGTTATATATTCTGTTTGCAGAAGCTTAGAATTTGTATTATTTTTTATAAATCCATTTTTAAAAAATAAAACATAAAGCATGATATTTAAGATTTAAGAAATAAAATGAACTTTACAAAATTAATTGTTTCATCAAATTAACTTTTATTCTTAACCATCTCTTGATATCAAAATACATCAATAATATAAAAAATTTCAGTTAATATTAAGTATAATTAATTCTAAAATTCAAAAGAGATTCATTTTATATTTTTAAATATTGATTACATTATGCTATATTATGTAAGATGTATTAACACATTTGTTGCCAGTTGATGCGATTTTGCATCATGTGGTCACATGATGCTGAATTATGTCAACTGGCAGTGAATGTGTTAAATTAAATGGAGAAATATACACTTCATATACACTAGAATATGTTTTTATATATTAATAATTGTTCCAATAAAAAACTTAAAAATCAATCTATCCCTATTTTTTAAAAAGTTCAATAGTTAACTTTTTTAGATATTTTGTTAGTAATTTAAAACGTTTTCAATTTAAAAATTAAGATATTCTAATTAAGATGGTTAGAAAGAACTCCTGGTTTAGAAGTAAATGGTTTTAACTTTTGGGGAAAATATCAAAAAGTTGTTGATATATTATTAGAAAATATGAGAAAAAATGCAGAGGTTAGTATCATTTTATACGGCTGTTTTCACTTTTAATAGTTTTAATCATCTTCATCATATTTTGTGTGTGGATAACCTACAGTTTTACCTGTGTTTAAAAGGCAAATTAAAAAGGTATGAGTCATATGACAATTTTTAGTTGCAGTTACGCACTTATCAAATAGCTTTTCCTTATCTAAAGTCATAAACAGAGTCTTTAGAAAATATGAAAAATTCTTCTTGTGCTACAGACATTCTTCTGTCATCACAATGTTTTTCTGAACTCACTAGAGATGCTTATATGCATTGCAGGATTAAGCTTCTACTGGGCCATAGACAAAATTTAAATTGGGGCCCCATTTAAATAAGTTGCTTCTACAGAAATCTTAAATAATGTCAATTAAAATTTTTATTCTCTATTATTAGTATTATCAATTAGTTAGTATTATCAATTAGATATTTTTATTAATTCACAGGATAAAGTAAAAATTTTTACAAGTATTGTATACATTATCCCATCAATAAACTATGATCAGTAATAAAGCATTTATAAATACTTTTGCAGCTGCTTAGATAGTAGAGTTAAATATTTTATAATCTTAACAAGAAAGTAAAGTTTAATTTCTTTTTTAGAACATATTTCAATCTCTTCTCTCTCAGTTAACTGTTCTTATTATATAAAGTCTACCATGATCTTATGTAAGTCTACATAACATTTTGGGTCTATACCTAATACCTTTTTCAGGTAGATTTTTCTAAATTCGAATCTTTCTGGTGCTGGCATTATTTGGAAAAATCTACCTAAAGAAGGTCTTAGGTGTAAACAAGAAACATTAGTAATGGTTTTCTCACTTACATACAAGGCCTACATAATGTTGGTGAACTTTATATTGATTAACACTTTGTTATTAGAAGATTAAGTCCTTAATATATTTTGAATCACAAGAGAGTAGCAAACCAAATTACATTCAGTCTACAATTTTTAGACTTAATGTGTTCCTAAACATGATTAAAAAAGTCAAACAATAGAGTTGCTTGTTGTAAAGAGAGTTCCATTCTCATAGAGTCAAAAGAAAACTTTTTTAAATTGCTTGTTAAAGTAGGAAAGTTTTAGCTTTTTACTGTGATTTACTACATTAAAATCATATAATAAACAGAAAAAAACTCAATAAAAAGTTAATTTTCACAAATTATTTTGATGTTGCTGAAATAAAAATTGGTAGAAAGCATAACACATGCCCAAAATATACATGACCGCAAATTTCACTTACAAAAAGTGATTTATGATTATCAGAGTATTATGTATGAAGGAGCAAACTGTCCAAAAGTTGAGGACCACCAGTAATTTTAACAAAATATTTTAATTGTCATTTTTGGCAACGGCACTCTCGGCAAATCATTTGTATTAATTTATTATAAAATTATTATATATAAATATAATGCAATTCAGATTTTTCTAAATAAGTATGTTAAATGATATTTCAGATTACCCCTTATTCTGTTAGTGCTATGCATAATTATCATATCTGTAAAAGGGAGATCCATCGGTTTACTGCTTGTTATGTGTGGATCCCATTTTTGGTATCATTATTTGCTATATTAAAGTTATTGTGTTAATTCTTATATTTGTCTTTGTCTTATTGAGTCCCAAGAACAATAGACACATATGACCAGTATTTACACCTGTCACTCATTTCTACCATCCTTCTGCTTAGTTGTTATTTCCTGCATATATATATATATATATATTTTTTTTTTTTTATTTATCACAAATTTATTCTTCCTCCCCCACAATAACAACACACAGGGAAGTTTTTAAAAATATGATAAGAGGATACAAAAATGTTCTAACAAAAATCATTTTGGTTAAACAAAATCTAGCTGACATATAAAAACACCTCTCATGTGTACAAGATAAATGAACACAACACNCTATAATTAATGAATAATATAAATTAAATTCTAAGGTTCTATATCCTTTATAAACGCCAATTTGAATAAATATTGATCAATTTTTGGTTTTGTAACAGTATTTTGTTATTGTAATTAATATCAAAATGTTTATAATGCTTATATAAACTGTAATTAATAAGCTTATAAACGATTAACGTCAAAGGTCTAGTTAGAATTTTACTTTTACTATTATGAAATTATTATTATGTAATAGAGAACTGGTTTGAAGGTTTTCATGAGCAAACATGTTTATTAATTAACTAATATTTTTTGTTATCTCCCGACGTATTATCATAAGAAGACGAAATGTTAGTTTCATCGTTATTTTTTTAAATTATTTGAACAATAATTCTACACTGGTGTTCAAAATTAAGAGAATTTAACAAAAACCTAATGAACCGAAAGTACACCGGATCCAAATCGAGAAGGCGTAGGCAAGGTCATCCAAGAGTCGTGACGGCCTTTCAGCGAGGCGCCACAGCTTCGCAGCTATCTGGTGAGCTGCATGTTGCCGCTGGAACCCAAGTTTCAAGGGTTACCCGAAAGCTTCGTGAGAGAGGGCTTTATGCCAGAAGACCCGCTATTTGCGTCCCGCTCACTTCAGCACACAAGACAGCGCATGTAGCATGGTGCAGACAACGTCAGCCATGGACCAGACTTAAGAGGGGTAGAGTTCTTTTCAGAGACGAGGAGCGATTCAGCTTGGACACGGATTCTCGACACACCTTCATCTGGAGAGAACCTGGGACTCGATTCCTTTCCTCCAACATCCGAGAAAGGAACAGCTATGGCAGTGTTGTCATAGTCTGGGCAGGAATCATGTTGGACGGCCACACATCTCTCCATGTGTTTTACAGAGGCTCCCTGACTGCTGAGAGATATAGGGATGAGATCTTACAGCCCTATGTTCAACTTTTCAGGAGCGCAGTTGGTCCTCGGTTGATTTTTATGGATGACAACGTTTGTCCACATAGGGTTCGTCTGGTCGACGATTATCTTGAAAGTGAGGATATTCGCCGGATGGATTGACCATCCAGATCTCCAGACCTAAACCCTATTGAACATGTCTGAGACGCTCTTGGGAGGACAATTACAGCTTGCAATCCCCCTTCGAGAACCACCCGGGAGCTGAAAAGTGCATTGCTGCAGCAATCGGACCGACTGCCACGGGGACTCATCAACTGCTTCGTTTCCAGTATGAGGTCACGATGTGAGAGGTGACCATACCCCATATTAGAGTCATTTTATGTTCATTTATATAAAATCTTAAAGGTCCATCGAAAAATCTTCAAAAATATGTATAAACTATTCAGAAGATGAGCAAAAGTTTCTTCTTAGCCAGTCATGTTTAAGTTTACAGATCGGCAAGAAATACTTATTCAATAGATGATATAATAGGAAAGTGAAATCATTTGTCTTCATAACAATTTATTGTCAATAAGAAAGATATTTTACTAGAGCCACAAAATAAATAAAAAGAGGAATATAAATATTTAGAATTACTTAACATTTTTATTTTCATTATTAATTTAAATTTAATAAATATATTCGTAAAATGCGAATATAAGTTTTTATATTCAAGTCTATTTTATAAGACTATGTATAAAATATATTCGAGAATATAGGATTTTTATTCTTAAAATTTTATGTGTAGGCATATTTAGAAGGTGGGTAGAAAATAACTAAGCTTGAGAAATCGCCAGCATTTTTGTAGTACTGTAATAATGCAATCGTAATAAAATTTATGCTTGCGTGTACATCAATCAATGCAACATTAAATTCCTTTAACGATGGCGTGGGAGTTACCGAGAGGAGCAGCAAGCGCAATGACAAAAAAAGATGTCTGACCGCTTGTCTGTTCGGGAGCCAGCGCAAATTGCCGCACGCTATCAGGTGTAAAAATCAATGGTTGCCTGACGGTGGAGTATCGTGAAGGAACGTCGTGGTACGATCCGTCCATAAACAATGAATAATAATCATTCGAAGCTAAAATGATCAGTAGGTTCGGTGCGAAAATACAGAAAAGCGACCGTCCATCCACATCACAATCTGAGAAAAAGCTGACGTTGGTGAATGGCACTGGGCCAACATTGTATTTTAACGTATGCATTCGTGTTTCCATTTAATAAAGTACATGTTGAATAATTTTTGTCATATTTTCTTTAGAAATATAGAAATTATAGTGATTTCTCAATGCCTAGTTACATTCCACCCACCTTATATTATTGTCTACATTGTATTATTATTATATTTTTAGAAAGTACTGTACATAAACATATTTAAATACAACCTAGACAATATATACGTATCGAAAAAAATGCATTTATTTTATTTTCTTTTGTATATGACAACGTGACTCGTGGGCGATTTGCCGAGGGGGCATCTCTCATGAGGACTTCTTATGGGAATTTTTCCCTGTTTAGAGGTTACAAACGTGAAGAAACTTAGAAAACATGTGAGCAGAGGTGCGAACCCACGACCAATTACATTTTTTTAAAACTCTTTTCGCCCTGTGGGCACTAAAATGTGGTGGTCCATACGATGTATCGGAATTTTTCCTTGGAATTTTTCGGTGTGTGGTCCATACGATGGACCACACACCGAAGGACCCATTCGACCTCGTATGGGAGATATCAGGCGCCAAAGATCATCCCGCCCGGATATGTCGGGCCTCGTCCCTCGTCACCCAGTGGGTTTGGCCGAATCCATAATGCATTGTAGCAAGCCAAACCGGACGTCTTGGTGCCCACAGGGCGGAAATAGTTTTAAAAAAACACAAAAGTGCCAAAAAACGGGCCTGACATGAATAAAACGCTGCCACAAACGAACTTACAAATAGTAAAAATGATAACAAAATATAATTGATATATTAATTAACCTATTTAGTGATGGAAAAGTAACGAAAGTTTGATATAGAATAATGTTGCAATTATGCAAAAGAATGTAACGAAATAATAAAGGTTACTGCCTTTTTTTTATGCGTGAAAACGCTCCGAAATTTTATACCAATGTCTCAATTACAATGTCCGTTCAATGATATTTAATTACTTCTATACAGATTTTAACTGTACAAGTTTTATTTTAAGGTCATTTGTATGATCCACGCTCGAAAACGGAGTTAATAAAAGTTAACCAATTACTATTCACTTTTCTTTCAATACGTAAATGCTTATTGGTTAACTTATAGCTCTAACTCTTGATAAAGTGGAAAGACCTGGTGTTTATACACAATAAAGACTGCAACAAGACGACTAAAAATGTACTCTAATTTCAATTTCAGCCAACCAGAACCGGGAGCAATTCAAAATCGACCAATCAGAATCGGTATTTTGTACGTATGAATATATTATGAACGTAAAACGTAGTCATTGATTGAAGATCTCATACGTAATTGTACAAAAAAAATATGTTTTATGTACAGTACATCTAAGATAAAACGTTAATAATTTGAAAGCGATTGATCTACACGTGTTTCACTGCACTTTCTATATCTGTAAGGTTTACAGATACGTTTTGTGGGGATATTTTAGTAAAATGTTTTGTTGGAAAGTATTATTTACAGGGGCATGCTTCTTTCATCATTATTACTTGCTTAAAATCTTTTACAAGTGTACAGTCGACCCCCCTGTAACACTGTTGATTATTCCGTTTTATATGAATTCCATGTTGTACGAGTCACTTAGATTTTACACATACGGGTTGTGAACGGCTCGCGTATTTGTAAAATCTAAGTGACTCGTACAACATGAAATTCATATAAAACGGAATTATCAACAGTGTTATAGAGGGTCGACTGTAAAAAGGAATAATCAACAGTGTTATAGGGGGGTCGACTGTAATTATAATAACAATATACATTTATATATTGTATATAAAATATTTAACATTGATTTTTAGTTGGTATCTTTACAAATAAATAAAAAATATCATTTTATTTAGCATTACAAATGGAAATGGAGATATCAATTCAAGCAGCGGTTTCAACATTCCACCGGGTGGAATGCATTATGGTGACTATCTTCAAGTAATGGATTTGTTTAATCATTTTTAAATGTTAATTTAAATGATGTATTTGATTAATGAAAATACAATTTTCTATTATAACAGTTGAAACATCTGCTAAATTGTCAAGATCCCTTATCAGGACGTTTAGATGAAACTGTACACGATGAGCATCTGTTTATAATTACTCATCAAGGTAATAGCTGAATCATATGTGTTAATTACCTGATGTATCAAATTAAATATATTAATTCTTATTCAATGATGAACATTTATGTAGCTTATGAATTATGGTTCAAGCAAATTATATATGAATTGGATTCAGTCAGAAAATTATTCTTTACAGAGGTACAGTAAATTTACTTTTTACAAGTACTACAGTCGACCCCTCTATAACACTGTTGATTATTCCGTATTATATGAATTCCATGTTGTACGAGTCACTTAGATTTTACAAATATGTGTGCCAGGCTGTGAACGGCTCACGTATTTGTAAAATCTAAGTGACTCGTACAACACGGAATTCATATAACACGGAATTATCTACAGTGTTATAGGGGGGCCGATTGTAAACAAATATAGCTTTTATTCTTTCATTATTTATAATTTTTCTTAAATTTGTAGGAAGTAAATGAAGCAAAAATGCTGATCATCACATCTCGATTAAATAGGATTGTGCTCATATTAAAGGTATAATTAATATCATTTCAATAATGCTACTTTCAAGTAAAATCAATATACAGTATTTATATTTTCATGAAATATATTTGTAAATGAAACAAATCCTGAATTATATTAAATATATATTTACTAAAATTACAAAATACTGTGTTTTTGGTATCAATTTTCCAAAATTAATGTAAAGCATACACAATATATATATATATATATAAATTGAAGATATATTCAATGTCATAACTAGGCAAGTACTTTACAATGGATGCACAGGGCTTCTTCGCTAAGCCATGAGGCCAGGGAAGAGGGTTCTAAAATGGAGTATCAAAAAATGATCAGTATTATATTCCTATATTTAAGTTTTACCACCGTGGTGCCAATTTTGTAACATTTTCCCTTAAAGTTAAAAAATTAGCCAATCATTTCTATTGTTTTTTTATTTTTTTTCCAAGAAAAGGGGGCCAAATAATGAAATCTTGCACAAGGTAAACTAAATGCTAGTTAGGACAATGGATATATTTGCATGTTTTTCAAATTAATTCAAAAAAATCAATACCAAAAACAGTTTAATAGTGAAACTTGGTTCATTTTTACATAATATATTTAATTTTAGAATATATTAATTTAAATAGATTTTAATATAAAGTTTTTAAAGAATCTGTGGCATTTGTGCGAGTGATTAAGATCTCTTGCACAAATGTAAATTCTAATTTAAAGAATACTAATTAATAGTTATTGTTTTTATTTAGTTGCTTGTAGAACAAGTTACTATATTAGAAACCATGACACCCTTGGATTTTATGGAGTTCAGGTAAATCATTATTTTTCCATGCACAAGTTTTGCCCAGATAAATATTTAATGTAATTTCAATTTTAAAAGTTAGTAAATTAATTTAATGTAAAATACCATAGACGTATACAATACAAAAGTAAGTAAAGAGTCTGAAAAATCTAGTAACATTATTAATAAAGAATTTTTAAGAAAAAAAATGAATTAAACTGTAACTTGAACTACAAAACCATTACAGTCCACAATCCAGCAGAAAGTTTTGGGGAAAAACATTTGTTCTTTAAAAGCACTTGATGGATTGTAAGGTTTATATGGTTTAAGTAATATTTATCCAGTTGAAAAAATTACTAGATTAAAATGTAATCAAAGATTTTTATCATTTGAAATTATGACAAATATTCCTTGTAATACTTCATTGCAATGTTAAATATCTTAAAAAGAAGTTAATTTTTTTTAAACTCTTTCTGTCCTGTGGGTTCTAATGCCCACAGGATGGAAAGAATTCAAGCATTCTATCAAGCCCATTACAGGTTCAGCAATGCCCATAGTGGGGAGGCTGGATAGTGAGGGACAGGGACAGACATATCCAGACACACGATCCCGAAAAGATTCCTGGGGTTTTTGGGCATGTCTGGAAACAATCCTGGGTCCCCAGAGTGATAGGCTGCCACTTTAACTGCTGAGCTATCCAGCCATCAAAACAATAGATTATGAAGATCTGATTATAAAGTAAATTGAATTTTGTTTACATCTTCAAAACACTATTCAAGAATTCTTAAAAACATTTAGAACTATTCTATAGCCTATCTTTCATAGGTTGTTCTTATCAATGAATAATACATGTTGATTTCTTATTTGTGTAGTCATTTTATAAAATTCCTAAAATTACAAAATATTTATTTTGGGATTTTTTTTTTATTCTATTTGATTTTGGTGTTCTAAATATCCATAAAGTGGAGTTAAAAGAAAAAGTAATAATAATAATAATAATAATACAAAATCATAGCTTTGTTTAAATCTATGACTAATAACTTTTACAGATGTTATTTATCTCCAGCCTCTGGCTTTCAAAGTCTACAGTTCAGATTAATTGAAAATAAATTGGGTGTGCGAAATGTATGTTTTAATTTTTTTTCTAAATAATAATAATAATGAAATTTTATTTAACAGCATTTAATAATTTTATATGTTTAATTTTTAGGAACAAAGAGTTAATTACGGAAAAAATAATTACTTAAGAGTATTTCAAGAATCAGAAGCTATTGAAGCTGTAAAGAAATCGGAAAATGAACTTTCTCTCTGTGATTTAGTTCAAGTATTTTTCTTTTTACATTATTAAAAAATAACTGTATTAATTTTATTTTATGACATTTAAATTATAATGTGAAAAAATTTTCTTTTTTAAGAGATGGTTAGAAAGAACTCCTGGTTTAGAAGTAAATGGTTTTAACTTTTGGGGAAAATATCAAAAAGTTGTTGATATATTATTAGAAAATATGAGAAAAAATGCAGAGGTTAGTATCATTTTATACGGCTGTTTTCACTTTTAATAGTTTTAATCATCTTCATCATATTTTGTGTGTGGATAACCTACAGTTTTACCTGTGTTTAAAAGGCAAATTAAAAAGGTATGAGTCATATGACAATTTTTAGTTGCAGTTACGCACTTATCAAATAGCTTTTCCTTATCTAAAGTCATAAACAGAGTCTTTAGAAAATATGAAAAATTCTTCTTGTGCTACAGACATTCTTCTGTCATCACAATGTTTTTCTGAACTCACTAGAGATGCTTATATGCATTGCAGGATTAAGCTTCTACTGGGCCATAGACAAAATTTAAATTGGGGCCCCATTTAAATAAGTTGCTTCTACAGAAATCTTAAATAATGTCACTTAAAATTTTTAATTAATAATAGAGAATAAAAACACTAATACAATAATAATTGTATTAGTGTTTTTATTCTCTATTATTAGTATTATCAATTAGATATTTTTATTAATTCACAGGATAAAGTAAAAATTTTTACAAGTATTGTATACATTATCCCATCAATAAACTATGATTAGTAATAAAGCATTTATAAATACTTTTGCAGCTGCTTAGATAGTAGAGTTAAATATTTTATAATCTTAACAAGAAAGTAAAGTTTAATTTCTTTTTTAGAACATATTTCAATCTCTTCTCTCTCAGTTAACTGTTCTTATTATATAAAGTCTACCATGATCTTATGTAAGTCTACATAACATTTTGGGTCTATACCTAATACCTTTTTCAGGTAGATTTTTCTAAATTCGAATCTTTCTGGTGCTGGCATTATTTGGAAAAATCTACCTAAAGAAGGTCTTAGGTGTAAACAAGAAACATTAGTAATGGTTTTCTCACTTACATACAAGGCCTACATAAGGTTGGTGAACTTTATATTGATTAACACTTTGTTATTAGAAGATAAGTCCTTAATATATTTTGAATCACAAGAAAGTAGCAAACCAAATTACATTCAGTCTACAATTTTTAGACTTAATGTGTTCCTAAACATGATTAAAAAAGTCAAACAATAGAGTTGCTTGTTGTAAAGAGAGTTCCATTCTCATAGAGTCAAAAGAGAACTTTTTTAAATTGCTTGTTAAAGTAGGAAAGTTTTAGCTTTTTACTGTGATTTACTACATTAAAATCATATAATAAACAGAAAAAAACTCAATAAAAAGTTAATTTTCACAAATTATTTTGATGTTGCTGAAATAAAAATTGGCAGAAAGCATAACACATGCCCAAAATATACATGACCGCAAATTTCGCTTACAAAAAGTGATTTATGATTATCAGAGTATTATGTATGAAAGAGCAAATTGTTCAAAAGTTGAGGACCACCAGTAATTTTAACAAAATATTTTAATTAAGAAACACTTTTATCCTATATATTTTAAAAATAATGTTACTTTAAATTATATAAGTTATGATTTAAAATATTGTACATATCTTTATATATATATAAAACTAATAGATACATTAATATTGTTATTTTTAATTTATTCATATTTTATTATTTTTAAAATACATTAATTTATATTTCATAGTCTGAGAAAGATTCTGCCAAAAAAGAATCTCTACTCGATGAATACAGACGGAAAAAGGTTATTATTTTAATGCAAACATAAAATGAATTACGGTAACATTTTATCTACAACTAAACGCCTCATAAATACAAATTTTTACAGAATTCCTTTGATTCAATATTTGATGTCAATAAGCACAATGCATTGGTAACAAGAGGTAAATTTTCTTATTTTAAATAACATTTTTTAAAATATGTTGTAAAATGCAATTTTCTTTTATCTAGGTGAAAGAATATTCTCACATAAAGCCTTTCAAGGAGCCATGATGATATCCTTCTATCGTGATGAGCCAAGATTTAATCAACCCTATCATCTCCTGACTCTGTTAATGGATATTGATTCTTTAGTTACAAAATGGAGATGTAAGGATATTTTAAAATATAAAATATTGAGTATTTATTTATAATATTTTAAACAAAACGTAATAAATATAATGTCTGTCTTCGGTGTAGAAAAGATTCAGTATAAACTATAATTATTATAGATAATCATGTTCAGATGGTTCAACGAATGATTGGCACTCAACAATTTGGCACTGGTGGATCTTCGGGATATCAGTATTTAAGATCAACACTCAGGTAGTATATTACATTAAATAACAAAGTTAATTTCTTTTTACAACAAAACTAATTATTTACCTTACAGTGATCGCTATAAAGTATTCATAGACTTGTTCAATCTATCCACATTTTTAATTCCACGAAACTGCATTCCTGTTTTATCTCCTGCTATGAAACGTAGATTGTCAATGATGAAAGAAGATAGTATTGATGAAGATTGTGAAGATTTAGTAGAATATGACCAATAGTTTTAATATAGTATAGAAATTTCCATCATCATCAGAGATATTTTTTTGGTTTTCATTGTATTGTATTGCATTTGTTTTTTTCATGAATCATACCATGATTCATATAAATTAAATGCAATGCATTTTATTTTATAAAAAAAAAATTACTTATTCAAAATAAGTATTTTAAAATAAGAATTCTAAATTTCAAAATAAGAATTTTAAAGGTAGTTAGTTACTTACAGATGTATACAGGATGAGTCAAAAGTCCCTTGCACTCTTTTCATTCCAAATGTACTGAAGATATATTAATTTTGTTAATATAGACACATAGGTAGGCATGCACAAAGAATAGGATGGAACCTTTTTGTTGACCTTGAAATCACTTTAAAAAGGTTTCATCCTATTCTCAATGAAAGCCTTCCCAATTGTGGATCCGGAAATCTTTAGATGGGGGTGCAAAAAAATAAAATAATATACTTTAAAAATTTTTTTACTAACTGAGGTACTTGGCTTTACTCAGGAAAACCCTCAGAAGGGGGGTGCAGTTGTAGTCTACATACCTGTAAATTTACCCATATGCTTTACTATGTAATTACATTAACAAAATTAATATAATTTCAGTACTTTTGGAATGAAAATGGGGCAGGAAACGTTTCAGTCATCCTGTATATATATCTGAAAGTAACACCTATGGTTCTATATATATATGCAGAAGCATATATTTCAGTTGTACAATCCAAGAAGGCATATTAAAACAAAATGATTAAGCATCAAGAAGTTTGAACTAAGATTTTTTCATTTAGACTTTCTCTAGTGATAAATAAACATTGAAAATTTTATGAAATTTTATACAGCAGAAGTAGTATATCATAATCTCTGTAATTTAGTAAATTTTAATGTAACATAAAAATTAAATTTTACTTCAAATTTTCATTTCAGATATTCAGTAAACTGCTTCTTCCTCTATTTCAATTATACAACATAATAACACTTTTATTATTCATATTTAAATTAAGACCTAAATGAGAAAAGCTTTTGGGTCTTCTATATTTCATGCCCAATTAACTAATGCTGTGAAATTCTGATTCATAGTTAAGATGGGTTTAGTTTCTGAGGGATTTATTAAGAGATAAATCCCTTATTGATAGATGTGTCAATAAATAGTCCTTCATATTAACAAGGATAAACTAGCCAGTATAGTTAATCAGCTGAAATAATCAATGAACTTTTAATTAATAGTATCAATAGATAAAGTTGAAATTCTAACATTTTTGGCCTGGTTAATAAGCCATCCTTAAGCATGGACAGATGAAAGTTTTTTGTCCATGCCTGAGAATGCCCCATTAATTGGACTGAAAACATTAGCCGTTTATTCAACTTCACTGACTGTTAAAGGTCTATTGATTAATTCAGCTAAATAGTCTTTTTTTTTTTATAACTTATGCAAATAGTATTAATTAATATACAGTATCAGACCAAATATCAGACTTCCAGAAATCTGGAATTACCAGGAAACTTTTTGAATTTGGCATGGTGTGCAGTCACTCTGTTTTAGTTTGCATGATGTATTATACAGTACAGTATAATACGTGGTATATGCATTGCATGACGACAGTTCCAGTGAGACTGCTGGCCTACACTGCATTAAATACAATTTTATTCTTTACTTTTCATCCTTTATTTTATATTTCAAGTAGGTATCTATTTTGCCTTTGTCCAGAAAACTAGAAATCAAGAAATCTGGACCACTTCTGGTTCCGAGCTTGCCTGATATTTGGTCCAATACTGTATCAATAACGATATGAATCATTGCTTATTTTTAATAGTTGGAGCCAATGATTGTCTCTTACTTATTTAATGTACTTTCATTAATATTTCTTTTCTTTATTATTACCTTTTCATTTTTAAAGTTAATTTTTTAATTAACTAGTATAAACAACACTAACAAATTTCAGGAATCCAAACTGTAATCAAATACAATCAGGATTAAACATTTTTCAGGACTTTTCTCATCCCATCTTAGAATTTTCCAGCTTTTGAACATATGTTCCAACATGTATTCGTATCATGATACAAAAGATTCAATCAAATCGAATATCTGTAAAAACTTATAATGCCTTCGGAACGTGATCAAATTTTAGGAGTCCAATCCTGAAATTTGTTAGCATTGTTTATAATAATTTAGTGCTTATGGAGTCAAAATTGACATCCAATTATTATATCTTATTTAAATAATGCTTTAAATTAGATTAAAAAACTGATGATTTCAGTTGCTAAATTATAATTGAGCTTCAACTTTTTATTGTATTATAAGCAAATTACAAGCCTTATTCATGAATAAATGAACTGTTGTAATGTTTTACCATTAAAGTTTTGCATAATGCATATAATATAACCTTGATTTTTGTCATAATTATTGTTTATGTTAAAAAAAACTTTTGCTTTCCTCATTTTAAAGAATTATAATATCTTTATTTTTTATTTTGTTTTTATCACATCAAAAGAATGCATTAAAATACCACATTATAGTTAATTCAGTACAACACTAGAACAGGAATCTAACATGGAAATAAAAATATCATAATTTAAAATGAAGATAAAATGAAAATATTTATCAAGTTCTTAATATAGTATAATGAATAGTTTAAACTGAATTTCCACAAGTATGATTTCAATTTGTGACACTAATTCTATGGGAATCATTAAACAAAGCTTATTTCAATTAATAATTGTCCACTTAATAATAGTTTTCCAGGAACCGATTACATCACAAAAGCAGAGTTACAGTAATAGTTTCTACATTTATCAACTTCATAAAAAAGATTATAATAAATTTAAGGAGTCAGAAAACTATGACACACTAAAATACTGCACAAACTGTAGTATCAAGCAATATCCAATATGATGTATGATCCATGTTATAATGGTTACGTGTATGGAATGAGGATGTATTTTATAATATAGAATTATGAATAACAAGCAATTATTTATTGTAACATCGTCACAATTCCAGGCTGCAATTTTTAATTTATTTTACTTAAAATATATGCTTTCCACCTCAAATTAGTACTTTAGTGTCTTTCCCCTGTACATCATACATTTCCTGTAACAGTAGAGTTGTGCCAGTCATCTATCTAATACTTTTTGGGAGAAAATTTGTGAATTGAAATAACATAACTTCTGGTTCGCATTGGAAGTTCTTATATACTTAATCAGGGTTTCTTTTATCTATATAAGAAACTTTCTGTCTCAATACACATTTCATCCCAAATAAAATAAATTTGACTCCCTAAATCTGTTATAGCAATTTTGGACTTTTGTTTACAATGCTTCAAAATTAGTGAAATTTTGTACTCTTAACATCAGAGTATGAAGTTTAACCTAAAACATTAAGTGAATAAATTTCTTTATTCCCAAAATTAGTGATGTTGGAGTTTATTTTTATCTATTATTAATTGATGGCCAGATGGTGGGAGTAGTTAAGGCATCATCCTAATGCTCTGGAAGACTCAGGAACAAATCTGGGCAAGCAATTCTAGGAATTTTTAAGGTGGTCTGTCACAGATACATTGAGCCCCATAACTCACCATCTGCCCATATGAGTATGATTAATTAATGATTAAAGAGATCTCTTAGTGCCTTGATGAAAACATAAAAAAATACAGTAGAGCCTCGAAAACTCGGCCTAATGTGGACCGAAGGGTGGCCGAGTTTGTGAAAATGCCAGGTTATCGGGAATGGGGTTAAAAAAAGAAANTACAACCTAGACAATATATACGTATCGAAAAAAATGCATTTATTTTATTTTCTTTTGTATATGACAACGTGACTCGTGGGCGATTTGCCGAGGGGGCATCTCTCATGAGGACTTCTTATGGGAATTTTTCCCTGTTTAGAGGTTACAAACGTGAAGAAACTTAGAAAACATGTGAGCAGAGGTGCGAACCCACGACCAATTACATTTTTTTAAAACTCTTTTCGCCCTGTGGGCACTAAAATGTGGTGGTCCATACGATGTATCGGAATTTTTCCTTGGAATTTTTCGGTGTGTGGTCCATCGTATGGACCACACACCGAAGGACCCATTCGACCTCGTATGGGAGATATCAGGCGCCAAAGATCATCCCGCCCGGATATGTCGGGCCTCGTCCCTCGTCACCCAGTGGGTCTGGCCGAATCCATAATGCATTGTAGCAAGCCAAACCGGACGTCTTGGTGCCCACAGGGCGGAAATAGTTTTAAAAAAACACAAAAGTGCCAAAAAACGGGCCTGACATGAATAAAACGCTGCCACAAACGAACTTACAAATAGTAAAAATGATAACAAAATATAATTGATATATTAATTAACCTATTTAGTGATGGAAAAGTAACGAAAGTTTGATATAGAATAATGTTGCAATTATGCAAAAGAATGTAACGAAATAATAAAGGTTACTGCCTTTTTTTTATGCGTGAAAACGCTCCGAAATTTTATACCAATGTCTCAATTACAATGTCCGTTCAATGATATTTAATTACTTCTATACAGATTTTAACTGTACAAGTTTTATTTTAAGGTCATTTGTATGATCCACGCTCGAAAACGGAGTTAATAAAAGTTAACCAATTACTATTCACTTTTCTTTCAATACGTAAATGCTTATTGGTTAACTTATAGCTCTAACTCTTGATAAAGTGGAAAGACCTGGTGTTTATACACAATAAAGACTGCAACAAGACGACTAAAAATGTACTCTAATTTCAATTTCAGCCAACCAGAACCGGGAGCAATTCAAAATCGACCAATCAGAATCGGTATTTTGTACGTATGAATATATTATGAACGTAAAACGTAGTCATTGATTGAAGATCTCATACGTAATTGTACAAAAAAAATATGTTTTATGTACAGTACATCTAAGATAAAACGTTAATAATTTGAAAGCGATTGATCTACACGTGTTTCACTGCACTTTCTATATCTGTAAGGTTTACAGATACGTTTTGTGGGGATATTTTAGTAAAATGTTTTGTTGGAAAGTATTATTTACAGGGGCATGCTTCTTTCATCATTATTACTTGCTTAAAATCTTTTACAAGTGTACAGTCGACCCCCCTGTAACACTGTTGATTATTCCGTTTTATATGAATTCCATGTTGTACGAGTCACTTAGATTTTACACATACGGGTTGTGAACGGCTCGCGTATTTGTAAAATCTAAGTGACTCGTACAACATGAAATTCATATAAAACGGAATTATCAACAGTGTTATAGAGGGTCGACTGTAAAAAGGAATAATCAACAGTGTTATAGGGGGGTCGACTGTAATTATAATAACAATATACATTTATATATTGTATATAAAATATTTAACATTGATTTTTAGTTGGTATCTTTACAAATAAATAAAAAATATCATTTTATTTAGCATTACAAATGGAAATGGAGATATCAATTCAAGCAGCGGTTTCAACATTCCACCGGGTGGAATGCATTATGGTGACTATCTTCAAGTAATGGATTTGTTTAATCATTTTTAAATGTTAATTTAAATGATGTATTTGATTAATGAAAATACAATTTTCTATTATAACAGTTGAAACATCTGCTAAATTGTCAAGATCCCTTATCAGGACGTTTAGATGAAACTGTACACGATGAGCATCTGTTTATAATTACTCATCAAGGTAATAGCTGAATCATATGTGTTAATTACCTGATGTATCAAATTAAATATATTAATTCTTATTCAATGATGAACATTTATGTAGCTTATGAATTATGGTTCAAGCAAATTATATATGAATTGGATTCAGTCAGAAAATTATTCTTTACAGAGGTACAGTAAATTTACTTTTTACAAGTACTACAGTCGACCCCTCTATAACACTGTTGATTATTCCGTATTATATGAATTCCATGTTGTACGAGTCACTTAGATTTTACAAATATGTGTGCCAGGCTGTGAACGGCTCACGTATTTGTAAAATCTAAGTGACTCGTACAACACGGAATTCATATAACACGGAATTATCTACAGTGTTATAGGGGGGCCGATTGTAAACAAATATAGCTTTTATTCTTTCATTATTTATAATTTTTCTTAAATTTGTAGGAAGTAAATGAAGCAAAAATGCTGATCATCACATCTCGATTAAATAGGATTGTGCTCATATTAAAGGTATAATTAATATCATTTCAATAATGCTACTTTCAAGTAAAATCAATATACAGTATTTATATTTTCATGAAATATATTTGTAAATGAAACAAATCCTGAATTATATTAAATATATATTTACTAAAATTACAAAATACTGTGTTTTTGGTATCAATTTTCCAAAATTAATGTAAAGCATACACAATATATATATATATATATAAATTGAAGATATATTCAATGTCATAACTAGGCAAGTACTTTACAATGGATGCACAGGGCTTCTTCGCTAAGCCATGAGGCCAGGGAAGAGGGTTCTAAAATGGAGTATCAAAAAATGATCAGTATTATATTCCTATATTTAAGTTTTACCACCGTGGTGCCAATTTTGTAACATTTTCCCTTAAAGTTAAAAAATTAGCCAATCATTTCTATTGTTTTTTTATTTTTTTTCCAAGAAAAGGGGGCCAAATAATGAAATCTTGCACAAGGTAAACTAAATGCTAGTTAGGACAATGGATATATTTGCATGTTTTTCAAATTAATTCAAAAAAATCAATACCAAAAACAGTTTAATAGTGAAACTTGGTTCATTTTTACATAATATATTTAATTTTAGAATATATTAATTTAAATAGATTTTAATATAAAGTTTTTAAAGAATCTGTGGCATTTGTGCGAGTGATTAAGATCTCTTGCACAAATGTAAATTCTAATTTAAAGAATACTAATTAATAGTTATTGTTTTTATTTAGTTGCTTGTAGAACAAGTTACTATATTAGAAACCATGACACCTTTGGATTTTATGGAGTTCAGGTAAATCATTATTTTTCCATGCACAAGTTTTGCCCAGATAAATATTTAATGTAATTTCAATTTTAAAAGTTAGTAAATTAATTTAATGTAAAATACCATAGACGTATACAATACAAAAGTAAGTAAAGAGTCTGAAAAATCTAGTAACATTATTAATAAAGAATTTTTAAGAAAAAAAATGAATTAAACTGTAACTTGAACTACAAAACCATTACAGTCCACAATCCAGCAGAAAGTTTTGGGGAAAAACATTTGTTCTTTAAAAGCACTTGATGGATTGTAAGGTTTATATGGTTTAAGTAATATTTATCCAGTTGAAAAAATTACTAGATTAAAATGTAATCAAAGATTTTTATCATTTGAAATTATGACAAATATTCCTTGTAATACTTCATTGCAATGTTAAATATCTTAAAAAGAAGTTAATTTTTTTTAAACTCTTTCTGTCCTGTGGGTTCTAATGCCCACAGGATGGAAAGAATTCAAGCATTCTATCAAGCCCATTACAGGTTCAGCAATGCCCATAGTGGGGAGGCTGGATAGTGAGGGACAGGGACAGACATATCCAGACACACGATCCCGAAAAGATTCCTGGGGTTTTTGGGCATGTCTGGAAACAATCCTGGGTCCCCAGAGTGATAGGCTGCCACTTTAACTGCTGAGCTATCCAGCCATCAAAACAATAGATTATGAAGATCTGATTATAAAGTAAATTGAATTTTGTTTACATCTTCAAAACACTATTCAAGAATTCTTAAAAACATTTAGAACTATTCTATAGCCTATCTTTCATAGGTTGTTCTTATCAATGAATAATACATGTTGATTTCTTATTTGTGTAGTCATTTTATAAAATTCCTAAAATTACAAAATATTTATTTTGGGATTTTTTTTTTATTCTATTTGATTTTGGTGTTCTAAATATCCATAAAGTGGAGTTAAAAGAAAAAGTAATAATAATAATAATAATAATACAAAATCATAGCTTTGTTTAAATCTATGACTAATAACTTTTACAGATGTTATTTATCTCCAGCCTCTGGCTTTCAAAGTCTACAGTTCAGATTAATTGAAAATAAATTGGGTGTGCGAAATGTATGTTTTAATTTTTTTTCTAAATAATAATAATAATGAAATTTTATTTAACAGCATTTAATAATTTTATATGTTTAATTTTAGGAACAAAGAGTTAATTACGGAAAAAATAATTACTTAAGAGTATTTCAGGAATCAGAAGCTATTGAAGCTGTAAAGAAATCGGAAAATGAACTTTCTCTCTGTGATTTAGTTCAAGTATTTTTCTTTTTACATTATTAAAAAATAACTGTATTAATTTTATTTTATGACATTTAAATTATAATGTGAAAAAATTTTCTTTTTTAAGAGATGGTTAGAAAGAACTCCTGGTTTAGAAGTAAATGGTTTTAACTTTTGGGGAAAATATCAAAAAGTTGTTGATATATTATTAGAAAATATGAGAAAAAATGCAGAGGTTAGTATCATTTTATACGGCTGTTTTCACTTTTAATAGTTTTAATCATCTTCATCATATTTTGTGTGTGGATAACCTACAGTTTTACCTGTGTTTAAAAGGCAAATTAAAAAGGTATGAGTCATATGACAATTTTTAGTTGCAGTTACGCACTTATCAAATAGCTTTTCCTTATCTAAAGTCATAAACAGAGTCTTTAGAAAATATGAAAAATTCTTCTTGTGCTACAGACATTCTTCTGTCATCACAATGTTTTTCTGAACTCACTAGAGATGCTTATATGCATTGCAGGATTAAGCTTCTACTGGGCCATAGACAAAATTTAAATTGGGGCCCCATTTAAATAAGTTGCTTCTACAGAAATCTTAAATAATGTCAATTAAAATTTTTATTCTCTATTATTAGTATTATCAATTAGTTAGTATTATCAATTAGATATTTTTATTAATTCACAGGATAAAGTAAAAATTTTTACAAGTATTGTATACATTATCCCATCAATAAACTATGATCAGTAATAAAGCATTTATAAATACTTTTGCAGCTGCTTAGATAGTAGAGTTAAATATTTTATAATCTTAACAAGAAAGTAAAGTTTAATTTCTTTTTTAGAACATATTTCAATCTCTTCTCTCTCAGTTAACTGTTCTTATTATATAAAGTCTATCATGATCTTATGTAGGTCTACATAACATTTTGGGTCTATACCTAATACCTTTTTCAGGTAGATTTTTCTAAATTCGAATCTTTCTGGTGCTGGCATTATTTAGAAAAATCTACCTGAAGAAGGTCTTAGGTGTAAACAAGAAACATTAGTAATGGTTTTCTCACTTACATACAAGGCCTACATAATGTTGGTGAACTTTATATTGATTAACACTTTGTTATTAGAAGATTAAGTCCTTAATATATTTTGAATCACAAGAGAGTAGCAAACCAAATTACATTCAGTCTGCAATTTTTAGACTTAATGTGTTCCTAAACATGATTAAAAAAGTCAAACAATAGAGTTGCTTGTTGTAAAGAGAGTTCCATTCTCATAGAGCCAAAAGAAAACTTTTTTAAATTGCTTGTTAAAGTAGGAAAGTTTTAGCTTTTTACTGTGATTTACTACATTAAAATCATATAATAAACAGAAAAAAACTCAATAAAAAGTTAATTTTCACAAATTATTTTGATGTTGCTGAAATAAAAATTGGTAGAAAGCATAACACATGCCCAAAATATACATGACCGCAAATTTCACTTACAAAAAGTGATTTATGATTATCAGAGTATTATGTATGAAGGAGCAAACTGTCCAAAAGTTGAGGACCACCAGTAATTTTAACAAAATATTTTAATTAAAAAACACTTTTATCCTATATATTTTAAAAATAATGTTACTTTAAATTATATAAGTTATGATTTAAAATATTGTACATATCTTTATATATATATAAAACTAATAGATACATTAATATTGTTATTTTTAATTTATTCATATTTTATTATTTTTAAAATACATTAATTTATATTTCATAGTCTGAGAAAGATTCTGCCAAAAAAGAATCTCTACTCGATGAATACAGACGGAAAAAGGTTATTATTTTAATGCAAACATAAAATGAATTACGGTAACATTTTATCTACAACTAAACGCCTCATAAATACACATTTTTACAGAATTCCTTTGATTCAATATTTGATGTCAATAAGCACAATGCATTGGTAACAAGAGGTAAATTTTCTTATTTTAAATAACATTTTTTAAAATATGTTGTAAAATGCAATTTTCTTTTATCTAGGTGAAAGAATATTCTCACATAAAGCCTTTCAAGGAGCCATGATGATATCCTTCTATCGTGATGAGCCAAGATTTAATCAACCCTATCATCTCCTGACTCTGTTAATGGATATTGATTCTTTAGTTACAAAATGGAGATGTAAGGATATTTTAAAATATAAAATATTGAGTATTTATTTATAATATTTTAAACAAAACGTAATAAATATAATGTCTGTCTTCGGTGTAGAAAAGATTCAGTATAAACTATAATTATTATAGATAATCATGTTCAGATGGTTCAACGAATGATTGGCACTCAACAATTTGGCACTGGTGGATCTTCGGGATATCAGTATTTAAGATCAACACTCAGGTAGTATATTACATTAAATAACAAAGTTAATTTCTTTTTACAACAAAACTAATTATTTATCTTACAGTGATCGCTATAAAGTATTCATAGACTTGTTCAATCTATCCACATTTTTAATTCCACGAAACTGCATTCCTGTTTTATCTCCTGCTATGAAACGTAGATTGTCAATGATGAAAGAAGATAGTATTGATGAAGATTGTGAAGATTTAGTAGAATATGACCAATAGTTTTAATATAGTATAGAAATTTCCATCATCATCAGAGATATTTTTTTGGTTTTCATTGTATTGTATTGCATTTGTTTTTTTCATGAATCATACCATGATTCATATAAATTAAATGCAATGCATTTTATTTTATAAAAAAAAAATTACTTATTCAAAATAAGTATTTTAAAATAAGAATTCTAAATTTCAAAATAAGAATTTTAAAGGTAGTTAGTTACTTACAGATGTATACAGGATGAGTCAAAAGTCCCTTGCACTCTTTTCATTCCAAATGTACTGAAGATATATTAATTTTGTTAATATAGACACATAGGTAGGCATGCACAAAGAATAGGATGGAACCTTTTTGTTGACCTTGAAATCACTTTAAAAAGGTTTCATCCTATTCTCAATGAAAGCCTTCCCAATTGTGGATCCGGAAATCTTTAGATGGGGGTGCAAAAAAATAAAATAATATACTTTAAAAATTTTTTTACTAACTGAGGTACTTGGCTTTACTCAGGAAAACCCTCAGAAGGGGGGTGCAGTTGTAGTCTACATACCTGTAAATTTACCCATATGCTTTACTATGTAATTACATTAACAAAATTAATATAATTTCAGTACTTTTGGAATGAAAATGGGGCAGGAAACGTTTCAGTCATCCTGTATATATATCTGAAAGTAACACCTATGGTTCTATATATATATGCAGAAGCATATATTTCAGTTGTACAATCCAAGAAGGCATATTAAAACAAAATGATTAAGCATCAAGAAGTTTGAACTAAGATTTTTTCATTTAGACTTTCTCTAGTGATAAATAAACATTGAAAATTTTATGAAATTTTATACAGCAGAAGTAGTATATCATAATCTCTGTAATTTAGTAAATTTTAATGTAACATAAAAATTAAATTTTACTTCAAATTTTCATTTCAGATATTCAGTAAACTGCTTCTTCCTCTATTTCAATTATACAACATAATAACACTTTTATTATTCATATTTAAATTAAGACCTAAATGAGAAAAGCTTTTGGGTCTTCTATATTTCATGCCCAATTAACTAATGCTGTGAAATTCTGATTCATAGTTAAGATGGGTTTAGTTTCTGAGGGATTTATTAAGAGATAAATCCCTTATTGATAGATGTGTCAATAAATAGTCCTTCATATTAACAAGGATAAACTAGCCAGTATAGTTAATCAGCTGAAATAATCAATGAACTTTTAATTAATAGTATCAATAGATAAAGTTGAAATTCTAACATTTTTGGCCTGGTTAATAAGCCATCCTTAAGCATGGACAGATGAAAGTTTTTTGTCCATGCCTGAGAATGCCCCATTAATTGGACTGAAAACATTAGCCGTTTATTCAACTTCACTGACTGTTAAAGGTCTATTGATTAATTCAGCTAAATAGTCTTTTTTTTTTTATAACTTATGCAAATAGTATTAATTAATATACAGTATCAGACCAAATATCAGACTTCCAGAAATCTGGAATTACCAGGAAACTTTTTGAATTTGGCATGGTGTGCAGTCACTCTGTTTTAGTTTGCATGATGTATTATACAGTACAGTATAATACGTGGTATATGCATTGCATGACGACAGTTCCAGTGAGACTGCTGGCCTACACTGCATTAAATACAATTTTATTCTTTACTTTTCATCCTTTATTTTATATTTCAAGTAGGTATCTATTTTGCCTTTGTCCAGAAAACTAGAAATCAAGAAATCTGGACCACTTCTGGTTCCGAGCTTGCCTGATATTTGGTCCAATACTGTATCAATAACGATATGAATCATTGCTTATTTTTAATAGTTGGAGCCAATGATTGTCTCTTACTTATTTAATGTACTTTCATTAATATTTCTTTTCTTTATTATTACCTTTTCATTTTTAAAGTTAATTTTTTAATTAACTAGTATAAACAACACTAACAAATTTCAGGAATCCAAACTGTAATCAAATACAATCAGGATTAAACATTTTTCAGGACTTTTCTCATCCCATCTTAGAATTTTCCAGCTTTTGAACATATGTTCCAACATGTATTCGTATCATGATACAAAAGATTCAATCAAATCGAATATCTGTAAAAACTTATAATGCCTTCGGAACGTGATCAAATTTTAGGAGTCCAATCCTGAAATTTGTTAGCATTGTTTATAATAATTTAGTGCTTATGGAGTCAAAATTGACATCCAATTATTATATCTTATTTAAATAATGCTTTAAATTAGATTAAAAAACTGATGATTTCAGTTGCTAAATTATAATTGAGCTTCAACTTTTTATTGTATTATAAGCAAATTACAAGCCTTATTCATGAATAAATGAACTGTTGTAATGTTTTACCATTAAAGTTTTGCATAATGCATATAATATAACCTTGATTTTTGTCATAATTATTGTTTATGTTAAAAAAAACTTTTGCTTTCCTCATTTTAAAGAATTATAATATCTTTATTTTTTATTTTGTTTTTATCACATCAAAAGAATGCATTAAAATACCACATTATAGTTAATTCAGTACAACACTAGAACAGGAATCTAACATGGAAATAAAAATATCATAATTTAAAATGAAGATAAAATGAAAATATTTATCAAGTTCTTAATATAGTATAATGAATAGTTTAAACTGAATTTCCACAAGTATGATTTCAATTTGTGACACTAATTCTATGGGAATCATTAAACAAAGCTTATTTCAATTAATAATTGTCCACTTAATAATAGTTTTCCAGGAACCGATTACATCACAAAAGCAGAGTTACAGTAATAGTTTCTACATTTATCAACTTCATAAAAAAGATTATAATAAATTTAAGGAGTCAGAAAACTATGACACACTAAAATACTGCACAAACTGTAGTATCAAGCAATATCCAATATGATGTATGATCCATGTTATAATGGTTACGTGTATGGAATGAGGATGTATTTTATAATATAGAATTATGAATAACAAGCAATTATTTATTGTAACATCGTCACAATTCCAGGCTGCAATTTTTAATTTATTTTACTTAAAATATATGCTTTCCACCTCAAATTAGTACTTTAGTGTCTTTCCCCTGTACATCATACATTTCCTGTAACAGTAGAGTTGTGCCAGTCATCTATCTAATACTTTTTGGGAGAAAATTTGTGAATTGAAATAACATAACTTCTGGTTCGCATTGGAAGTTCTTATATAGTTAATCAGGGTTTCTTTTATCTATATAAGAAACTTTCTGTCTCAATACACATTTCATCCCAAATAAAATAAATTTGACTCCCTAAATCTGTTATAGCAATTTTGGACTTTTGTTTACAATGCTTCAAAATTAGTGAAATTTTGTACTCTTAACATCAGAGTATGAAGTTTAACCTAAAACATTAAGTGAATAAATTTCTTTATTCCCAAAATTAGTGATGTTGGAGTTTATTTTTATCTATTATTAATTGATGGCCAGATGGTGGGAGTAGTTAAGGCATCATCCTAATGCTCTGGAAGACTCAGGAACAAATCTGGGCAAGCAATTCTAGGAATTTTTAAGGTGGTCTGTCACAGATACATTGAGCCCCATAACTCACCATCTGCCCATATGAGTATGATTAATTAATGATTAAAGAGATCTCTTAGTGCCTTGATGAAAACATAAAAAAATACAGTAGAGCCTCGAAAACTCGGCCTAATGTGGACCGAAGGGTGGCCGAGTTTGTGAAAATGCCAGGTTATCGGGAATGGGGTTAAAAAAGGATAAGTATGCGTGTTTCCTCAGAAAATATTGTACTGTACTTGTATGTATTGTTTGCTTGAGAATACAACAGAGAATAAACTGCCCAAATACCCTTAAACAAAGGAAAAGTACGTCCTTTATGAAGGCATAGAGCCTTTACTACATGAAAATGAAAATTAATGAATACACTGTGTACAGTAATTTACCTGATAAGACAGACCTCAGAAAAATACTTTATGAGGTATAAAGCTGTCTATAATGAAAATTAATTAACTAAGGATTTTTTTTTGCCCTGTAAGGTGTGGCCGAGTTATCCGGAGTGCCAGGTTATCGAGTGCCGAGTTTTCGAGGCTCTACTGTATTAATTTAAGGATCATAGAAAACAGAGAGAAGTCAAAATTTTAATATTTTTAATGGATGTGTGGGTTAAAGTGGCACCCTGCCACTCTGGAGATTTGGAATTGAATCTGGTTGGGTTGAAAATTTACAGGAATTTTTCAGGCATGGTCTATCTGTACATGTCAGGTCCCATCCCTCACCATCTGACTGACCCATTGTGGGCCTGACCAAACTCATAATGGTCTCACTAAAACTTTGGCTTTTTTAATGACTTCAGGGTGAAAAGAGTTATGTTAATCAAACAAGAAGCATTTTATAATACTATTATTTGTAATTGTTGTAACTCTAACATAACTATGAATGATTTTGATTTCTTTGTTTGTTGTCTAATGCATGGTTCAGTCAAGTTTCAGTTATATATTCTGTTTGCAGAAGCTTAGAATTTGTATTATTTTTTATAAATCCATTTTTAAAAAATAAAACATAAAGCATGATATTTAAGATTTAAGAAATAAAATGAACTTTACAAAATTAATTGTTTCATCAAATTAACTTTTATTCTTAACCATCTCTTGATATCAAAATACATCAATAATATAAAAAATTTCAGTTAATATTAAGTATAATTAATTCTAAAATTCAAAAGAGATTCATTTTATATTTTTAAATATTGATTACATTATGCTATATTATGTAAGATGTATTAACACATTTGTTGCCAGTTGATGCGATTTTGCATCATGTGGTCACATGATGCTGAATTATGTCAACTGGCAGTGAATGTGTTAAATTAAATGGAGAAATATACACTTCATATACACTAGAATATGTTTTTATATATTAATAATTGTTCCAATAAAAAATTTAAAAATCAATCTATCCCTATTTTTTAAAAAGTTCAATAGTTAACTTTTTTTAGATATTTTGTTAGTAATTTAAAACGTTTTCAATTTAAAAATTAAGATATTCTAATTATTTAATGGTTGATGTAAAGCTTTGAATTCCTTTAAATATTAATTACTGGTATACAAAAAATTTACAACAAAAATTCTTTAATGTAAATATAATTTTAGCTTCATACAACATCCAATGCTGACACTTCTAGTGCAATACCTGAAAAAATAAAAATCAAATAAAACTTTGTAAACATACAGTATTTATATTTATATTTTTTAATAT
>NW_019384809.1:486177-525299 GCF_000671375.1 Centruroides sculpturatus
ATAAAAATTTTTAATTATTAAATATTAGAATATATATGCAAAATATTTATACAGGATGTTAGGGCCGGCGCGAGGCGGGTTCCGGCGAACACGCTGAATCCGCCTCGCCCCACATTTTGAAAGGCTCTGCAGTGTACAAAAACTCATCAGACATTTTGCAGGACCTCCTGTATAGCAGATTGAATATTTGGGTGTGTGGAAAATGCAATTGCATAATTCACTAATCGATGACAACTTGCTGCACACTGACATAAGTGCAAGATTTTCTCTCCCGTCTTTACATTGAAATATTTTGTTGCAGCGTGTTGCTGACGTTGACATTAAATGTTGACATCTGCCAAGATTTATGTCAACATACCCAAATTTATTAATTACGTTACAAATAATGTTAACTATGCCAGTAATCGTGGCTTCAGCTGAATGTAGTTTCTCGCGGTTGAAACTAATGAAAAATTATCTTCGATCATCAATAAGCCTAGACTGATTTACATCTCTAGCTATTCTTTCAATAGAAAGTGAAGTACCAAACTCAATTAGTTTTGATGATGTAATCAAAGATTTTGCAGTGAAAAAAGCAAGAAAAATTATGTAATATTCATCTTACAAAAAATATATGTAACATCCTTTGTACTTATAATAAATAATTCTTTATTGTGAAATTGAAGTAGGCCTATAGGATTTGATTGTGTATTCTGATCCTGCAAAATTTTTGAATCAAGCCCTGCAAAATGTCACGCCGGCCCTGCAGGATGTATCTAAATTGGTGTCCATAAATGTAAGGATGGGTTCCTGACAACAAAACATTACAAAAAGTTCATATGAACATGGGTCCGAAAATCCGTCGATAGGGAGTTATAGGGTTTATTGCTAATGGTCGGTACATGTGAGGCATTTAATAACATAGATCTACAAAAATTGCTCGAAGTGACCTCCTCCTGCTTCAATGCATCCTGAGCCTGCATTCCATGCTTTGCTGTACTCTGTTGAAAATTCCTGCAGTGTTTCAAATTTGGTCAAAGCCATTTTGGATCATTTCGGAGGAATCACATTTTCCATGTTGTCAGACCCCTGAACTTCTTGGCTATGTCATAAATTTGCATCTTCTGGCAGCCAAACCAAGCCATGATTTGTGAGGACAACTTTCTGGCACAAAGCAATTCCAGTATAACAGCTCTTCAGTTGTATTCTCATGGGGTTCCGGCGAACACGCTGAATCCGCCTCGCCCCACATTTTGAAAGGCTCTGCAGTGTAAAAAAACTCATCAGACATTTTGCAGGACCCCCTGTATAGCAGATTGAATATTCGGGTGTGTGGAAAATGCAATTGCATAATTCACTAATTGATGACAACTTGGTGCACACTGACATAAGTGCAAGATTTTCTCTCCCATCTTTACATTGAAATATTTTGTTGCAGCGTGTTGCTGACATTGACATTAAATGTTGACGTCTGCCAACATTTATGTCAACATACCCAAATTTATTAATTATGATACAAATAATGTTAACTATGCCAGTAACCGTGGCTTCAGCTGAACGTAGTTTCTCGCGGTTGAAACTAATAAAAAATTATCTTCGATCATTAATAAGCCTAGACTGATATACATCTCTGGCTATTCTTTCAATAGAAAGTGAAGTACCAAACTCAATTAGTTTTGATGACATAAAAGATTTTGCAGTGAAAAAAGCAAGAAAAATTATGTAATATTCATCTTACAAAAAATATATGTAACATCCTTTGTACTTATAATAAATAATTCTTTATTGTGAAATTGAAGTAGGCCTATAGGATTTGAATGTGTATTCTGATCCTGCAAAATTTTTGAATCAAGCCCTGCAAAATGTCACGCCGGCCCTGCAGGATGTATCTAAATTGGTGTCCATAAATGTAAGGATGGGTTCCTGACAACAAAACATTACAAAAAGTTCATATGAACATGGGTCCGAAAATCCGTCGATAGGGAGTTATAGGGTTTATTGCTAATGGTCGGTACATGTGAGGCATTTAATAACATAGATCTACAAAAATTGCTCGAAGTGACCTCCTCCTGCTTCAATGCATCCTGAGCCTGCATTCCATGCTTTGCTGTACTCTGTTGAAAATTCCTGCAGTGTTTCAAATTTGGTCAAAGCCATTTTGGATCATTTCGGAGGAGTCACATTTTCCATGTTGTCAGACCCCTGAACTTCTTGGCTATGTCATAAATTTGCATCTTCTGGCAGCCAAACCAAGCCATGGTTTGTGAGGACAACTTTCTGGCACAAAGCAATTCCAGTATAACAGCTCTTCAGTTGTATTCTCATGATGTCTGAGCATGTTCCAACCATGTTTAGTGCTTTCTTCTTGAGTGATTTAATGCATGTGTATATTTTCATCAACAGTCTCCAAGACTAACTAAGATTGCCCACAAAGAAATTCTGAATTTACCTCAATGACCATGTATATTGGGCACTCCAAATCCATGATATACCTCTGCAATCATATATGATTTTGAAAAATATCAGAAATTCAATTGAGGAAAAGTTTTTAATGTTCTTAGATGTATACGTAAACTCAAAGCTCAACATTATTAATCAAAGCCAAATGATTGCCAAAATAAATCAAGCTATTTTTTGGCTACTATTAGTAATTAAATTATAAATAATTTGATACTAGAAGTAGCCAAACCCAGAGTGGGACTCAAACCCGCAACTCCCACTTACTGTGCAAATGCATTGTCAGTTACACTACCCAGACCTCTGACCAACCCTTTGCTTCCAGACATATTTAATTTTAGACAACCATCCACAGTTATATCTAATATGAAGTTGTCTCCACGCAGCACCTTAAGCAACCATAGATGATTATATCTAAAATTAAATATTTCTGGAAGTAAAAGGTTGGTAGGCAGTCTGAGTAGCATAATTGACAACACATCTGCATAATAAACGAGAGTTGCGGGTTCGAGTCCCACTCTGGGCCAATTCTTTTCTTCCAGAATATTCTAAATTATTTAATAAATATTAATTCAATTATAATTATTAAATTTAATAAGAGATGGCACCTAACACCTGCCTCTAGTACCAAATTACTTAGAATTTAATTATTAACGGTACCAAAAAATAGCCTGATTTGTTACAGAAATCATTTGGCTTTGTTCTTAGATATTTTGTAAAGGCTAGTTCAGAAATTTCTTATGATTATCATGATCAGAAATTTCTCATGAATTTGCAACTTTCTATCAGGGCTGTGGAGTCGGAGTCGTGGAGTTTTGGTGTTTTAGCCGGAGTCGGAGTCGACAAAAAATCCGCCGACTCTGACTCCCTCTTACTTACCAACTTGTTATGTATATGAAATGGAGTCGGAGTCGGTAGATTTTTACGCGACTCCACAGCCCTGCTTTCTATGATTAATTAAAGATAAATTATTATAATAAAAGTTTTATTAAAAGTCTCTTTTATTCCTCACTCTATCTGGTACTGATTTCTCTACAATTTGTCTTTTTAATGTAATATATCAAACTGAAATAGAAATTAAAAAAAAATTACTCACCACATAAATTTTTTCCAATTGCAATTTTCAAGTAACCATTGACACCAAATTCTGTACCCCAAGAATTACGAACAATGTAATAAGGAATATCACCTATAACGCAATCATATATCGCATCAACAAAAATTCTTAAACCATACATTGTCTAATGTTTATCAAAACTTACCAGTTAAATCATAACCGACTATTTGAACAGCATGATTATTATTATCTTCACAATGATATTGAATAATTCCACCAAGATAATCCTGCCATGTTGTGGAATCAACACTAGCAACCAAAGGGCCATGAAATGCCAGTAATTTTAGCATTTCTTCTTCTGATCCTTTTAAACTAAATATAGCATATTACATTTATATTGCACCTATGGTTATTAATTAGATATATAAAGTTGGAAAAGCAAAAATAATTCATAATACATTACAGTATTTGATCAAGATATAAATTTTAAATGATGTGATTATTTTACTATATTCAACATAGAATAAATGTTACATATTTAACATATAGTTATTATATATAAATATAATGCAATTCAGATTTTTCTAAATAAGTATGTTAAATGATATTTCAGATTACCCCTTATTCTGTTAGTGCTATGCATAATTATCATATCTGTAAAAGGGAGATCCATCGGTTTACTGCTTGTTATGTGTGGATCCCATTTTTGGTATCATTATTTGCTATATTAAAGTTATTGTGTTAATTCTTATATTTGTCTTTGTCTTATTGAGTCCCAAGAACAATAGACACATATGACCAGTATTTACACCTGTCACTCATTTCTACCATCCTTCTGCTTAGTTGTTATTTCCTGCATATATATATATATATATATTTTTTTTTATTTATTTATCACAAATTTATTCTTCCTCCCCCACAATAACAACACACAGGGAAGTTTTTAAAAATATGATAAGAGGATACAAAAATGTTCTAACAAAAATCATTTTGGTTAAACAAAATCTAGCTGACATATAAAAACACCTCTCATGTGTACAAGATAAATGAACACAACACCATTCATGCTCTGTTTCAGCAGGTCCGAAGATGGCCTTTTAACTGGTCAGAAACATTTAGCAAGTTTCAAACTTCTGCATACTGCTGAAAATGCTGTCTGTTTATCTTACACGGAGACAACACATAAGTAAACAGGCATCCTTATTTTCAGACTGTCTTTTATTTCACAGTATCCATGTGATACAAGTACCACATATGCATATTGAAATCTAGTTGTCCCACCACAAAGCCTTAAAGCACACAACCTAAAAGTTCATGGAAAGTGAGTTTCTATGAATGTTGTCGGACTACATGCTCCAGAAGACTCCAGATGTGTTCAATGAGATTCATGTCAAATGACTTACTGGCCCATAGAAGCTTGCACATGCCTTATGTTGCCAGTCATTTCTGGGTCTTTTTGGCAGTGTGACTAGGAGCTCCATCATGTATGAACAGAGTGGATGTTTTGACCATCAACCCACCAGTTAATATTAGAAGACTCTCCTTCAATATAGCAATGTACAGTACAGTGGAGTCATTTACATGAACCGTATGCATTTACTGAAATTCAGGGTGTCCATTTACTTATGGGTTGTCTCTGGATAGTGCAATGATTTTGTTATATGTGTACATTTAAAATAAAAATAGAGACATGTAAAATAAATATAATTCAAAAAATGTGCCTTTATGATTGCAAAGATATAATAAAAAGCAAATGAGGAGCAAATGAACAAAACAAATATAAATTAAGAATTAAATATAACACAAATACAAGAACAATACATATGATAAGGAGCAATTATTTATTGTGACATTGTCATAATGCTGGGCTGCAATTTTTAATCATATTTTTAATTTATTTAATTTAAAATATATGCTCTCCGCCTCAAATTAGTAGTGTGTTGCTCCTGTACATCATACTCTTCCTGTTAGCAACAGAGTCATGCTGATCATTATCTAACTCCTTTCAGGGGAAAATTTTTGAATTGAAATGACATGACTTCTGGTATGCATCAAAAGTTCCTATATAGTTAACTTTCTATATCTGGTCTTGATTTACATCTATCTAACTCCATTCCCAAGATTATGGTAGAACAGAGGGTTGGACACTGGACGGACAACAGTTGGAATTTACAGGTCTACAATTTTTTCAAATTGCAGCCCAAAAATGAATAATTTCAAAATACTTACTCTTCACAAGTATAATTAAATTTTAATTCCACTCCTTCTTTTGGCCTGAAATAAAAGTAATTACAAATTCTTTTATTTGTGAAATATTGTAAGAGTTTCTAAATTTAAAACTGGCAATTTATTAAAATTATTTTTACAATTTCATAAATTATATATAAATTGTTGTTTCTTAATGAAACTTTATCTGATTGTATTGTATTATAATTCCAATATAAAAATTAAAAATATTTAAATAACTGCATTAAGAATTTATTTCATGCAAGATTTGTCTAAATTGACAAAGTATATTCTACGAGAAAATATTATCCATTACAGCAAATAACATGTGAGTTAGCTGTTTCAAACCAGTTTTCTAACTATTCTTAAAATAAACTTAAATTATATCTTAGTTAACTAACTTTTGAGCCAGTGTAAACAGAAGATAAATAATGGCAATCCTCAATGTTAGTGTAACATACAGCATTTCATTGATAAGTTTTTATTAAATACGAAATTATCTTAAAGTTTTTTGTACCCTTTAGTGCCTGGGAGCAATGTCACTCTCTGCCTTTTCCTTACTAAACCTATGATCAAGTATCCTCTTCACATGTAGGGCTGTGGAGAGTAATTACAAGTACTTAGGTTAGGGCTTCCTGGATCTTTGTATACATTCTGTTGAGGTGACATTGTCACTTGAAATTACATAAACTGGCTTTCTAGATTTTGTAATTAAAATTTTATTATACGGATTCTGGCACAGGCTCTATGAACCTGAGCATCTCTGTCCTCTCACCAGCTCTGTTCACATGTACTGTACAATTACTATTGTTATTTTGTTATCCTTATCATTTTTTACATTTTTATCACTCAAATCTTGTATCAGAAAATATAAATATTCTCATATACATATGAACAGGGCCTGATTTTTAAATAGGCACAGTAGGCCCAGGCCTAGAGCAGCAAATTTTAAAGGGCAGTAAAATTGGCAGGCATAATATAAGAATTTCACAAACAAAGTGAATAATTCTTAATATTGCAGTATTTATTAACTTGTCTACTTAAATAAATAAAGAGAATAATTTAAATAATCTAATTACATCAGATAGGTAGCTTTGATCACTTATAATGTAAACATATACCACATAATATAGGGTGACCACCCGTCCTACAATTAAACCTTTTGTCCTATGTCCTTCCGCCTAATGGAAATGTCCTACTTTCACAGATAACTACTTCTGGGCCAATAGGTAGTCATTAATAATAACAATAAACTTTCTTTCATATTTTTATATTAAATAATGGGTATAATTGCAACAAAGAGTAGTATTTAAAACAATAAGAGTAGTATATCAATTTAAAATTATTTACTTATCAATTTTTAGTGTTTTGTGCTTTTTTTACTACCAATGTTTATTGTTTTAAGCTGGGTTGTCAAATGTCCTACTGGGAAGCATTATAAAACTTCAAATGTCCTACTTTGACTATGTCAATATCTGGTTACCCTAACATAATACATATTTTCAACATGTGCATTAGCATGCTGCTTGGCATATTCATTGTTTGTTACTGACACATCTCTTTGCTACAGCATTGCCAGGTCATCCAGATCCAATGTCAATGGGGCCAGGACTCAACATATCCAGGATGGACCACCCATTTAAAAAATTCCTGGGGTTTTCAACTTTTGTTTCCAGGTCCCTCAGAGCAGGAGGGCAAAACCTTAAATACTCAGTCATCCAGCCTGTAAATCTTTATCTTGACTTTGTTACAGCATTTCCAATGCCCGTTCATACAAAATTACTAAAAAACAGCAATGAAAAGTAGATAAATTTCTATTTTACCAATAGAATAATTTTTTTTGGTAAATAACAATCCACGAAACCTTTTTTAAAGTGTTATGTCTGTAACAAACTCCACAAATGCTTTCGACCTCCACCGAGGTCTGCTTCAGGTGGGGACTGACCGTGTTTCCTCCTGACCCCACCTGAAGCAGATCTCGGTGGAGGTCAAAAGCGTTTGTGGAGTTTGTTATGGACATAATACTTGTAAAAAAAGGTTTCGTGGATTGTTATTTAGCAATGCAGTGTTAAGTTGTTGGAAGTCATTTTTGTGTTTTTTTTTGGTAATTAAAATTTTTTAAAAATTACTAAATCTCTATCAGTAATAGAAAAGTTACGAAGACCAGAAGACTGAATAGTTAAGTTTCAACCTACCATTCTAAGGGACCCAAAAATGAATTCAGATGGATCAAAAAACCCTAGGAATTTTTTGGAGGGTGGTCCATCACAGATATATCAGGTTTTGTCCCTCACCACTCAGTCACTCCATTGTGGCCTAACTGAACCCACAGTGAGCTTGATTAAAAGGCCCTCTTAATGCCCACAGGCAAAAGGAGTAAAAAAAAAACACTTTCATATAATATTCTGTAATTAAAGTCCAAATTAGTATCAGAAACATTTATGTTTATGTCAGAAAATGTAGCATTCTAGCTTGTGCCTACAGCAGTAAGAGAGTTAAATCTTGCAGGTGAATCTTATATACATAAAATATAAATAAAATAAACTAATATTTTATAATTATTTTACTTCAGTTCAATAGAAACAAAATATTTGTAGTGCTTCCACTGAACTGGAACAAAATGATTATAAAATTATTGCATAAAATTTTGCATGCAGGAAAATATTAAATAATAAATGCAATTTGAATTTATTTCATTTTAGAAAACAATGAATCTTTAATGCAATTATTAATTTAAAATATAAACTTTTTTAAATAAATGAAAACAACTCCAAATTCTTTAAATTATGAGAAAAATTTTGCATTATTGGAGTTCACTTGAATAGCAGTTTCTTGGGCAACCAAGCCCATTGTCAGGAGATATACTGTACAAGTGAATCAGCTCATCTAGCCTATCTTGTATGCTCAAAAGTATTTGAGAAACTGCTACTCAAGTGAATGCCAATAATGTAAATTTTTGTCATTACTGTCATTAAAGTTATTATAAATTATTTTTTAATTTCTAAAACAAAAAATTGAAAGTTCAAACTTACCTTATGGCTTTACAGTTGTCCTCTTTGTCAGTTAAAGGATATTGTTTCTCAGTTAAAATTTTCACTTTATTCTGGAAAGAATAAATATTATACAAATGTGTGTGTGTGTATATTAGGAAATTCATTATAAAAAAATCCTTTTCAATATACATCAAAGCAAATTTCAAGTCTTTTTATTAATGAATAACTTTAGATGCATGCTAATTATCAAATTATTACTCTAAAACATGATAGCTTACAAATAATAATGGTAGAGGGTAGAGGAAAACAAAGAATTAATTGTACTAGAAGATTGGTCATGTTTTTCTTACAAGCATCATAGCCTGATAGCAAAACCTGATGCCATTACTGGAAATCTGAATCCAAAGTATCCACCATGAAATGGTGTCATCTGTCCTCACCTTGTCCTAAGAAGTTCAAGTGCCAGGCATCTTCTGGGAAAGTGTTACTGACTCTGTTCTTCAATCATCAGGGCCCACTGTTTCTGGATTTCAAGGAACCATATGTCACCATCACTGAACAATGATATTGTGAAATACTGGGCAGACATACAATTAAAGTGAAACAACTTGGCAAACTCTGTAATGTGGTTATTCTTCTGCATGACAATGCACACCCGTATGTCACCAATCTCGTGAGGCAGAAGTTACACACCCTTAAATGGGAGACCCTCAACCCCCTGCCTAATAGTCCTGATCTTTCTCCATGCAATTTCCACACCTTCAGTCTGTTAAAAGTTCATGAAAGGATAATGATTCTGGTCATACAATGATGTGAAGACTGTATCAAATGTTTTTTATGCTGCAGCCCCTAGATTTCTACCAAAGAACATCTTCAATCTCATTCAACAAGGGACGATTACATTAATGGCAGAGATGATTTTGTGTAACTTCACACAACTCCTTGGAGTGTACAGCCCCTGAATGGAAACTTTTTGATCACACCTTATATATGGTATGGTACATATATACAATGAAACCATTAAATGGACATTCCCGAATAGTGGACACCTCTACTTAATAGACCTTTTTGCAATCCCCAGACCCTTCAAATTGGACAGCTATTATATACACCTCTAAATAGCAGATGCCATTGTCCATAACTTATCTTATGAAAACATAAAGTGCCACCTTCAATATTCTGAAATAATTAATTATGTACAAAATATTTTAAAACTAAAACAAAGAATCAGTTCGAATACTCTTTCAGAGGAGGAATTTTGATCGTAAATCGAATAAAGACTGGCTATAAATAGGAATGGAGGGAGGACAGGTTGTAAAAAGTTGAATAATATTCATTATCTATTAGAGAAGACTAATCTGGTTAAGCTGTCAATCACCATTTATCATCATACAGATTAATGTTATTAAATTTCTGTGTTATTGTTAAATTAAGCGTACAGTACCAAGAAACCAAACACTCTTCCCTAGTTATTTATTCAACAAGAAAACAAGAACCTTAGTACAGTAGTAATGAAAAAGAAACAGTTTTAAGGTTAAGACAACAGCATTTATTTGGTGTTTGGTCTTGCATGTGAATCTTATATACATAAGTTCAAAGATTGTGTTATGAATGCAATTTGCCAACCACTTTAAAGTGTAGGAAGATATTGGGTTTTCTCGCCTTTATGACATACTTTATGATCTTAGCAGCTTTGTGGTGGCTAAAGTAATTTTTAATAAATTATTTATTGAAAAAAAGCAAAAACGTTCAAAAAATTACACCTACTCAATAACTACAAAGCTGACAAATCCCTACATCAATTTTTAGTAGTTGCTTAGATCATAAATGACGTTATAAATGCAAGAGTACTGAATACATTTCTTACTTCTTGAAGTGGCTAGCAAATTGCCTTTGTAACTTGACATTCAAACTCTTGTTGCCTAAACTCTTCTGATCATAATAACAGTTTCATTTTTCTTTTTTGTTACTTCCACTCAGGTTATTTTTGATGAATTAATAATTAATCAATGTTTGTTTTGTCGTAATTTTTATGTTCCATTTAATTAAAGTGTCCTAAACAAGCTGTTTGCTACTTAGAATTAAATTAAAATGTGATTTTCACAGCTGAAAAGATAAATAATATACTGTATACTGTATATAGTTTAACTATATACGTTACGTATACATTTTGGTATTTCCTATTCCTAATGCAAATTTGATGTTTTTGTAATCCATAGTATTCTTCACTTTATAACGACCAGGTTAAAATACAGTGTCTGCTATTTGGAGGTTATACTGTATATATTCACCATACACACACCACACCATAATTGGAAAATTAAAATTATATAACTGAACTTAATCTATAAGCGTATTTTTAGCTTATATTCAGATTTTTAAGATATGTAATTGAATGTAATATAACAATTACCTCATACATCCAGTCTAAGGCCTCACATGTATCACCACCATCACAACCACGGTTTGTTCCAGTTGCACAGTCTATTACTTGCTGCACACTCAATTCTACAAGTTCACCCATCTTTAAAGCATTCATACTCTCTAATGTTTCTACAGTACTAAATGCCCTGAATAAAAAAGTGACTCGCATTACAATTTTTAAACTGGATTTTTAAAATTTTAATAAACGAAACAACAGCCTTCATTAATCAGGCTATATTATGCTACAATTAATAATTAAGTAAATTTGGTACTAGAGGTAGATGTTAGGCACTATCTCTTGTCAAAATTAATAATTATAATAATTTAATATAATTTAGAACAGTCTGGAAGAAAAGAATCTGCCTAGAGCCGGAGTTGAAGCAGCAACCTCCTCTTACTGTGCGATGCGCTGTCCACAAACTCCTACAGAAGGGAAACTATAATATTTCAAGTGCTGATTCCTGTCTTTAAATTTTTGCATTCAACCAAAAATTAAAAGGACACTTGATAATGTCTATTTGTACTTTCTGCAGATACTTTCCTTGCACAGTAGTGATTTTGTTTCTGCTAACCACAATACACATTTTGCATTTTCCTGTATTGTCACCATTTTTAGTTCTGTAAGCCACTAGTACCATTATAAACATTTGGACTAAAAAAGTTTTTGAGTTATTCTTTCTTATACTGTAAACCACATTTTAGTAGACTGCTTTGTTTTTGTGTTATGAATTTGTGTAATAATAATGATCTTGTTTGGACTCTATACTTCCAGAAAGATATATTATGTTGAATTGATGTTCAATCCATAATCCATTAAATTTGTTGCCAAGATATTCTCTAAATGGGAGATACTGTATAGGACACATGCATAGAGACTGTACGGCTACTCTGCATATGTACTTCTCTACAAATCAAGAATAACTTACCAACATGCACCACATTCCTTCTGACTTTTCACTGGAGTTACAATCCCACGTTTCCTCCTGCAATTAATTGTAAGTGTAAATTTCAATTTTCTTCAGATAATTTTAAATTAAATTAAAATGAATAATAAATAATCTTATAAAAAAACAACACAATTTGAATAGAAATTATTTTTAAAATATTCCAACCATCTAAGTTAATGCAATGTAATTACTCCAGTTTCAAATACAAATTTTAATTTAGCACGAGAATAGCTTCTCTCTTTAGAATTTATTATAGAAAACAAGCTAGGTATGCTTTGTACTAAAATGATTGAGTACTTGAACAGTTACCAAAAATGGATTCAGATTACATTTAGGATCAAACATATATTCTATCTGGCAGTGTAACTCAATTATTGGGGCCAGCAAGGCTGTCAAGAGTTAGAGATTTTTCTCCAGGCCTGGTGAAAAACTAAGGGCTTAAAGTGGTTTCTATCTCTATAAATTAGCATTGTAACAAAAAAAAATTCTTTAAAATTATTTTTTATTAATAAAGAAGCATTCTACATATTTCATTTCAATAGCAAAAGAGACCCTCATACAAGCTCTTGACAGCCTTGGAAGCTGATGACATTTAACATTGTGAGGGCACATGACATTGTATCCCATTATTGGCAGTAGTAATAATATTGTTATTAAAGATAACACTTTAGATATGTCATTAAATATAGCACTCCTGGGCACTAGCATAGCGAGGGGGAAGCAAGAGGGTCTATCATGCCCTGGGCACCACTCGCAGAGGGTTCTGATTTCTTTGTATTGAGGTTTTGGGTACTGATTTATATCTAGGTGGGTGACTTGGATTGCTAACTGCTTGGAATTTTCCAAACAGAATTTCAGTTATTTTGTAAAAATTATTTAGAAAACAAAAACTTTTGGAAATGTTCTGAAAAATGAGCATGGATTTTATATACATGTTTATGATTTTTAAACTAATTTCTTTTTCCTCAAGAGAAGTTGGCATTCCTAATTGTAATTCAAATTATTTTCATTTCCACCAGTTTGAATTTATTTTTCTATTTTTGTCTCTTTTTATCTTCTGTGCACTAAGAGGGCCTGTTTTAATCATAGCCAATATGGATTCAGCCAGGCCTATAACAGAGAATAACAGGATAGTGAGAGAAGGGTCCTGACATATGCGAAACAAACCACCCAAGAAGAATTCCTGGAGTTGAACCCAGGAATTTTTCTTGATATTGTTGAACTCAGGATTGAATCCAGGCAAACCAGAACTGTAGGCTGATGCATTACTACTTCAGCTATCCACCTGTCTCATCATCATCAAGGAAAGGAAAAAGTGTTTATAAATTTGTAGGTTTTCTTTTGCTCATCACTTTTTCGAGTTGGTGTTTTTCTTTTACACTGTGTTTAGAATTTGTTACTATGGAAATCGGCAACCAAAGCATTTATCACATGATATCATTTGAAGTCCATTGTCATTAGTTCAGAACTTAAAAAATGTGTAAACACTTTAAGACTGATAATTCATAGCATTTACATTGTTTAACAGTTCTCTTATACAAAGGATACATATCCTGCTTTAGCAATTTCTATTTTAATTCAGTCTCTACAGTATCTGTGGTAATACAGTAAGATTTGGAGGTGTTGAAGATGAAAAATTTTTGTAATATTTGTTAAACTGGGAAATAACTGTCATTAATTTCCTCTGATATAACTTTTTAGCATCAGTTATAATTGTCTGACTAAACATTCTGATTTACATAAAAACTGCATTTACAAATAACAAAGCAGGTAGTAGAACAGTTTCCTTTGAAAGTCGAATACACTTTACTAAAGCAGTTTCATTAGGCAATGTATTATTTCAGTGGAAACTCAATTACCCAAACTTGATAGAACAATGGGTCTTTTGTGTGAAACTTGTCTGTTTCTGTGTTTTGGTAGATCAAGCACTATGCAATAGTTTCATGAATAATAAATACTGTAATATTATTATTGTATTTGAATGTAAATTAATTTACTGTATTTGCAACATACAAGACACTTTTTCCCCAAAAAAAACTGTCTGAAAATTTGTTGCATCTTATACACTGCAAATATATAGGCTTATAACAGATTTTTATTTAGAAAATGCATAGTTGTTGCAATGTTGTTGTTGTTTGTACTTGAATATTCTTTGTTTTGGTACCTGTATACATTTTTTACAACAATTGTATGAAAATAACAGTACTTTATTTTTCAAGAAAGTAGATTAGAAGTGTACTAAAATTTAAATTAAACAAAATGCCTTTGGATAATAGGGTGAATTTTATACACCAACAAATACAGTACTCAAATAATTTTACATGTACTGTATAATAAGACCTAGTATATGACTGGTGCTACAATCAACAGATGATATAATGATTTCAAGTTTAATAGAGAATTTAGTCTCTGTGGTATGTTCAATGCCACATACTCTGATTTCTTTTATTTGAAAATGAATTTGCATAATCTGGAGTTTCAGATAATTATATCTCAGATAATTGAGTTTCCATTGTATATTATGAGAGTTATCTAAAATAAATAAATAAATAAAACAATATAAGTATTGTATTAATTTAATTATTTAAAGCATTTTTAACATTTTAATTATTCATGTAAAGTATTACCTTACCAATCAACGAATTTGGGAAGTTTCGTTATATTTTTAAAGTTAATTGCCTCTGCTGATCTTCTAAGAACATGTTTATGATTTTTATTTTTTCTTTCAATTTCTTTCTTGTTCACTAAAGATTTAAAAAAGAAAATGCAAGTTTTTAGAAAAAAATTAAAAAAATATATCTGAATTTTCAATATTTTAAAATTAATTCATGATATTACTCAATTGCCTAAACTCTTCTGGAGTCAAATCTGAATATTCATTTAATCCCCACCACGCATCATCTGGATGACTTCTATTTTGGTTTAAAGAATGAATTCGTCTTAAACTTTCCTAGAGAAAAATACATTTTCATTGTAATTAATGCATAAAATAAATTGCTGCTAATGAAATAAAATACATTGTTAATTGCTTGAGAAATGCATTTTCATGTTTCAATAAATTCTGCTACTGAAAAAGATGATGTGATCTCATATTGATAATTTTCCAACCGATCTGATCCAATACTCACATAAAATATATATATTTAAGTATACATACAAAATTTTTTCTTTACTGTATAACAACTGAACAGAGAAATATTGGCTTGATGGGATAAGACAATGAAACAAAAGGGCAATCTGCCAACGGCTATGTGTTCAGTGGTTTCATTCACTCAGCCACTGGTGGGCACAGGGATGCCCAGGGAGAAGTAAAAGGAGCAAATTGATTATATTTTGCATACACATTACACAGACTTAATTTGCTTTAGGGCTCCCAATATGTACTTTGTCCCATGATCCCTATATCCTCTGGGCAGCCCTAGGTGGACACAGTATAGAGTTGAATATATTATACGATATCCTCATCAGTAGTGAAGTGCATAATCAGTAATATATAATCGGTTAATAAACTTTTTATCTTTTTTATGAGATATGCACAGATTTATCTAAACTATTCTCAAATTATTTCAATGGGCCTATATTAGCATATATATAAGATATACAAAAATGATGTCATAAATATGTAAAAGATCTCAAAGGTTAAATTAACGTTTATCTGAAGTTGCAATCTGCAGTTTCAGCTGATATATTTTCTGATATTTAATCAAACCAAAATCATCTAAATTGTAAATAAATTTATAAATTTTGCAATTGCATCGTTTTATGTAGGAAAATGCTAGATATGTGATTTACATGTTGATAGTTGAATATGATACAGTTTAAAAATATCCCTTTGTTGCATGTATATGAATTCTGATACACTTTTTTATTTTGTGATTTATTGTACTGCATTATGAAATAATACTCTTTGCTGCACGATTTATCATTAATGGGCATGTTGCCTGGTAAAGTGGCTTTTCTGCATCTGGATGAATAAATCAATGACATAGTTCATTTTAAATGAAAGGAGCCATGTCATTAGCTTGCTTAGTCAGCTGTGTTAAAGGTTTTTTACTAGGCAATGCAACCAATTATATAATCTTTACAATAATACTTTATTGTAGTTCAACCACTAGCACCGGGATGTTGATACTGTGGCATTTTAATTGTTTGAAATTACGTGTTTCACAGTTATTCTTGTTGACATCATTATTTGGAAATAATTCAAGCTGTTTTTGTGTTAATTTTATGTCTTTTTGGTCTCACAAGATAATTTCAGAAATATATAAGTTCATATAATTGTAGGAATATTAGGAATTTTTAGAATTCAAAAACATAAATAACATTTGCAATTAACATATAAAGGATGATATATCATGTAGTCTTTACTATTTTCAGCATGATTTCAAAGCAATTGATGTCTGACAAGAAAATTTAGCAATATTGGAAAAAATACTGGTTTGAATAGATAAGCATATGGACTAGGCGAGTTGGATAACTCCATCTGCAATCTTACTTCCAACTCCATGATTCTAACACTGAAAGTGAATTAGAAAATATTTGCATATCAGGAACTAACAATTTGATCTCTAATTCTGACTTTCCAGATTTTAGTAACTGTAACGACACCAACTCTTTGCATGTGGTCTACGATTTGGACAGCCCAATTAACCCTTTTCAACATAGTGCTGATGTAAAAAATAGTACCAATGAGAGCATGAACATGTAAATAGACCAACTGTAAATAAGCAGAAAAGTATGAGGTCAGAAGTTGCTTGGAAAGAGGAAAAAATGTTATAGTGAATCAGTGGCACACGCCAGGTTTAATCTTGGGTAGCCAAGTTGAACAGATAAAAAAAATTTTAATGCAAATTCAATAAAATTCCCATTTTATATGACCGCTAATCCATAAGTAGTATAGAGATAGAAGACACAAAACGATATAAATTCAAAATAAAGAAATTTCAATTAGGAAAACATATGACTGTTTTCCTTCCTCTATGAGGGTGTTAGGGCTCCTTGGCCTCCCTCTGGGTGCACCATTGTACTGGATTGTATTAGTTTGTATACTGCAACTTGCTCCTATATAGGTGTTACAAACGTGAAGAAGGCCAAGAAAACTATGTGGTGCAAACTCACAATCAATTACCAGTGTTCAGTGGTTTTATCCACTCTGCCACTGGGCGGCTACTGAATACCACGGCTGCCAACCTTACGAGGAAAAATTATTGTATCTGCCCCTTGAAATTATCGTCCATCTATCTCTATCCGTATTACCACTCACAGAGTCTCTCCACAGAAATATAAACCAGGTTCCCCTATGTCAGAATCTCTTAAACTTTTAATCTACGATCCCTTCTTACAACAAAAACTTTTTAGACTTCATTTTACAATGAAATTTTTACGTGTTATGCACCATATACCTTATAATAGATGATACAAAACAAATCTCTGAATGGGCATAATCTAAAATTTACGTTTTTTCATACAATTTCAACATACCAAGCATTAACAAATATGTAACATATTCCTTTCTTTATATACAGAACTTATTTTATATGCATAAACCTTAGTTTTTCGTACAAAATCCCATTATCGTACGGACATTATCGTACATCGTATGGCACCTGAAATAATCGTACAGATGGTAACTCTGCTGAATACTAACCAAACTTGCTCTTGATGGAGTAGGAAATTATGGATCATAGGCAAGTTTTTCAAATATTTTTTTACAGACGAGTTAATCGCAAATATTGTTGAACAGAGCAACCTATTCTCTGTTCAGTAGGATCGTGTTAAACCAGTACGTACAACCGGATGGCCAATCGTTCAAGGTGGCAGCCTACCGCTGTGAGGAACCCGGGGTCGAATCCGGACGGGTCGAAATAGACCAACATGTTAAAAAGCCCCAGTAATTTTTCGGGTTGTGATCCATCTGGATATATAGGACCCCGTCCCTCACTACCGGGCCGCCCCATTGTGGGCCTGGCCGAACCCATAATGGGCTTTCTAAAAGAGGCCATCTTATTTTCCACAGAGGAGAAGAGTTTTAAAAAACCAGTACATTTACAGAAGCTAGATATTCAGAAATAACTTGGAATATGCACATGAAATCTGAATGTACAGTACCGCACGTTCCTCCTGGTCGAAAGTTACTGAAAATTCAGTCATATGGGAATATTTCAATGATAACTCAAAACTGTTGCCACAAGAAGATCCGGCCCGTATGTCATATGTGAAAATCAAACCCTGTGTATTTAAAAATGCTTTTTATGTGTAATTAAATTAAATCCAAGGGTCATCGATCTTAAATCCACTGAATACTGGTCGTGGATTCGCGCCTGGTCAACGGGCTGATCACGTACAGTTTTCCGGGTTTCCTTTACGTTTGTGACACCTAAATAGAGGCCAGTTTCTCGTAGAAAGCCCTCCCGGGAGTCACCCCCTCGGCAGATCGCGTTGTCATAACCAAATAAACCCATACCCCATGGCCGAACCTCTAGACTTTTAGGTATGTTAGACCTTCTGAAATTTCAATCTTTCATCCCAGTACAGATGACAGCCTGACCCTGGTACGGTAGGCCGGTAGGAACTAGACCCTAGTACATAGCCCTATATCCATTTGGGGGGTTTCCTGAAGAATTCTATTCATAATTTTTTTCTAGGGGCTCCTAGACTTCAACCAAGTCAGCCTTATGAATAAAACAGCCTTGGTAGAACCGGAAAAAACACTACCTAGTTTACTGTGACATCTATTACACTTCGTTGGGACTGATAATGCCTTCTTGCAAAACAAGGAATTCTCTCGCTTGGGATAATAAATTGAAATAGAATCTCAAATTCCACGTTACTTACAGAACAGGAAATGAAAAGATGAGATTGTGGAGATAGATGTAAATTTGTTGGTGCAGTAGATGACGTAGAAGTAGCAAAAACAACTTGGTAAGATGACTGGCTTTATCATTCCTTGGGCCGTTTCCTCTTTCTCAAGTACTATACAACATTAAAAACAAAAACAGAGGGCTGTTACGCGCCTCCAGATGACATTGGAGAGGAGAAAAAAAAAAGGACTTTTTCTAATTTTCAGTGAACGAGAGAGGCGTAAATTACCAAAATGTAGAAAATTTTGGTAATTTTACAGTACTGTATTTAATTTTTAAATAAAACTTTATTATTGTAATACAAAAATATTTACATAATTATGAGATATTCTGTTATTGTAAGAAACGATGAGTATATCGCATATTTATTCATTGCAAACCGATAGAAGTACAGTAGAGCGTCGATTATCCGAAAGTCAATCATCCGAAAGAATTCCAGTCGGCAAATTTAAATTATAGCCAGTGCTGTGGCGCTGCAATCTTTGGCTATGTCTCGGGCTACTCAAATATTTTACGTTTTTGATACTAAATTAACTTCTGAAGTATAATTTTTTATTGTTTTTATATTTTTCAATATATTTATTTTGTTCGTACAAAATAAAAAAATAATTTTTAGCGATACAATAGTCTTCGTTAGGCTAAACATCGACGAAAATTCAACGCGAAGCGACACGCAACGGATAAAAATGTCAAGATGGGATAAATTAATATATTTTGTCGTAATAATCGGTTATCCGAAACACCGATCTTCCGAACAACCCCAGTCCCCAATTGATTCGGATAATCGACGCTCTACTCTATTCAGAAATGATATTTACATAAAAACATAATTTTGCAGCGCAAATATCTTACATATAAAACCTTTAACATAAAATGGCAGCATTGTAAAGGAATTTTTGACAAGATAAGGCAATATATTAGATACAAATTCAATTTAAAACTATTCAAAACGATTAAAATATTGGAGAAAATTGTCTTTCCATTAAAAAAAATTCATAATTTCATTAAAATTTAAGAGCTTGAAATCGTAATTGTTTTTAGTTAGTTTGTTTGGTCTGGTATGGCAACGCAACATTTGGACGATCTGCCTTCTGGGAGGACTTTTTAAGGGTAACTGACCCCTGTTCAGGCGTTACAGACGTGGAGAAAACCCAGAAAACTCTACGTTGAACTCACACCCGAACTCTCAGTGTTCAGGGAATGGAACCGCTCGACCACTGGTGAGCCAATTGTTCTTAGAAATTCTTATCTCCAGAAAGTTATCAACAGTAAAATTGTGTTTCTACACGTTATTTAAATGTTTTAATTTGTTAATATCTTATTCTAAAAACAAAAATAAATAAATAATTAAAACAGCAGTCATTTAAAAATAGATTTCTCAACACTAGAAAACACGAGTTGTTTTTAAAAATAGAAGAAAAGCATTTAAAACTGATAAACCTCTATCGAAATTGTCTTATTCACTAAGAAAACATAACAAAACAATAATTTCTAATCTTTATCACTGTAAATGATAGAAATCTGTGATAAATCTCACCTTAAAAATCGCTAAACGTTCGGAATATTCGGGAGTATCGGGTATATATGGTTTATGGAACTTTTTAATATATAAATCAAACAGATCTTTAGCATCTTCTTCGTTATTGTCGAAGCTCAACGAGAAGAGAAACAAACAAATTTTTATAGCCAATGCTGTGTAAATATATGATAACCACATGTTCTATAGAGAGACTAGAATTTATGTTAGATATCTTATCTGTATTTTTCGATATAAATTAATTGCGTAACGCTTACGAAAAATATCTAAACCATTACATTATTGATTTAAAAATTGTAAAATAATTTAAAATTAAGCCTTTTTTTTAATAAAAATGTAACGTGTGTAATCGTTTTTTTATTCATTACTTCGCGGTTTATACAGTAACTTAAATAATAATATTATTGTGTTATTATGCGAATATACGTTAAACACATTAAATTGAAATCGTTCATCAAGAAGTATTATCCTAATTAATGTCTACTGGAATTATTTTTAAAATCAATTATTTGTTTTGTAGACTAATTATCCCTCCCTGGAAAATTTTATGCGGATGCCCATGCCGAGAGATGAGGTTGTGGCGAAGATACTAGTCAAACAATTAACTCAACCAGAGTCGGTAGATTAACCTACCGACTCTGGTCATGCCTCGTCCCTCACCACCCGGCCGAACCCATAATGGGCATGTTAAAAATGGGCCCTCTTAGTTCCCACAGGGTGGAGAGTTAATAAAAAAGAACATAATAAATACAATTATAAATTTTTTCTATTAATTTTTAATAATCGAAAAATATTAATTTTTATTTTTAATTCATTTTAAAAATTTAATAACCTTCTCATTTATTTATTTATTTTTTGTGCTAATATTGGGCTATTTACTAAGATAGTTAACTATAGTCAGTGAAGTATAAAGCAAAGGGAATTCTGGGTCTTTCGTCTGTGTGTAAAGATGGCGTCGCAAATATCGAAGAAGAGAAAGGTAATTTTCATAAGAAATTTATGGATGTGATGATAAATATTTTCTATATATAACAAATTATATATGATAAGCTCGATGTGTTATTACATTAAGTAAATTTATGCTGTTTTTTCCCGATTTCTTTGCGTGGATGATGATGGATTATACACGTATCCAAAAACATGAATGCCGCTTCCATCTGTTAATTTGAAGTATTTACGTATCATTTAAGTTATTTATAAAAAGGATAAACAGAAATACAATTACTTTGGATATTTTACCAGTTAATAAAGCTTTAACTAAAAAAATTTATCAGATTTTACAAATTATATACATATAATAACCATATGATTTCTCCTACAATTATAATATGTGATATTGACCAAAAACAGTGTAACTGTAATTGGCAATAATGCCTTAAGTGGTCAGAGTTCATGAATCCTCTGAGAATAGTACACAGAAATCACAGTATCGGTAAGTTAGTTATCAAATCCAATATAGTCCTCAATCCCCTTGTTGGTAATTATTTCTATTAAGACCATGATGTATTTTATTTTTAAAGGAGACATATTTAATAGACATTTCCAAAATACGCACAATTTTTTCTGGGCTATCCATATGTAAATTGCTATAAACAAAAAAATTATATGAATATTTACTGACTGTACCCAATTCAAGACACCATTGCTTAAACTTGTTGTCGTGGATCGACACGGTGGCTTGTGGACACACAAAGTATGTTGCTCAATATCGCTTCGATGTCACTCGGTTGTGTGACTACGGCAAAATGTAACTCTCCCCAGCCACAGGAAATCTAACATGTTTCTGGACAACTTATTCTTCTTGCAGAAGAATTTGTTCTTGACGATGTTTATATCAAGCATTTGATATCTTTTGTTGCATCTGACTAATATTTATCATGATAATCTACATCATAATAGAATTATTGTCAATAGCAAGACATTTATCTTTGTTTCTTCTTATAGTCAAAAAATAAATAATTGGAGAAATCTTGTTGTTATTTTAACTATTCACTAACAACAATTCATAGGAAAAAATTAAAAACTAACTTGATGCTGAAACTCTTTGCTTGTGACAAATTGAACTTTGCTTCTGTATACTCTAGCACAATACTACTAAAATTCAGCATTGCCAAATGTTTTTAGGGCTGTACTATAGATTACCGTCTATGGAATTTTGGGACTTCAAGTATATATTTGAACTTGGGACCAAGATGAGTTCAACGGTATCCTACTTTTGGACCAGAGACGAAAAATAAGAAAGTTTTTCCCGATTTCTTTGTGTGGATGATGATGGATTATACACGTATCCAAAAACATGAATGCCGCTTCCATCTGTTAATTTGAAGTATTTACGTATCATTTAAGTTATTTATAAAAAGGATAAACAGAAATACAATTACTTTGGATATTTTACAAGTTAATAAAGCTTTAAGTTAATTTCTTGCCTTTCACAATGCATTCTATGCCATTTTAGTTTTTCACTAGGTGGCGTTTGACTGTTCATGCAAATTGTGCCAAGTGTTTAATGTCACTAGTTATTGATTCACGATAGTTCTTGAACAAAAGAACAAAAAAAGGAAGTGATGCTTGACTGTTTGTGCAATTTCTTGTGTTTCTTGGTGCTTTTTTTAATGGTTTGCAGACTTTACTGCAAGATGGTGGTACTAGCAACTATGGTATCGTCTGCATGATAACTTTCTTATTTTTCGTCTCCGGTCCAAAAGTAGGGTATCGTTGAACTCGTATCGGTCCCCTCAGTTCAGATATATACTCAAAGTACCAAGATTCCATAGGTGGTAATCTATATACAGTAATACCCTGACTTATGTGAACCTGGAGTTATGCGATTTTTAAATCTTGTCGATTCGTCTTTTCTTTGAGCGCCAAGCAGCTCTTGATTACTCACTCCCCCCACATTATTCTTTAGCCTACACATTCGGATGTGTCGCGCAGAATCAACGCATAATTACAATTTATTCTGTGTTTGTTATATCTACAGAGACTTGAAAGATTCTATGTGGTGATTTCTTGTAACCGTGAATGAATCAAAAGACGAGATAAGATTAATGAGAACATTTATTAGCTTACATACATCCGACTTGAATTTTACACAAATTGCGAAATTATACCCCGACTTACACGAATTCCACTTATGCAGTTATTGCTCGGTCCCACCTATCGCATAAGTTCGGGGTATCACTGTAATCCCCATTTTTAGTGTTTGTAGCCAAAAATTTTTAAAAATTAACCAACTCAAAAAGTTCCTTTTTAATAACCCGAGATTTGACAATAAAATAAATAAAAAAACACACCATTCGTGCTTTTCTAGCAATAAGTTTACTCATAATAAATGTTTTTGGTCAATTTACAGTTCTGTAAATTGATTGGAAATAAAGATCGCAAGACTCAGTAAATTACCGCGTGTGCATATATTTTATGTCCAGAACACTCATTTTATCTGCAAAGTAGATTTTAACAAGTTACGCAACAAATGATCTTGTCATGACGAACTATAAAAAAAATAATTTTGCTATGTAATACTCTTAATAGTTATTAATTTGCTATTACAAACGATTTATCAAACTATAATTATTTAATTAATTTGAAAGTTGACTAATAGATTCCTTTATTAATTAAGCCAATACATACTCTATTTTTACTTAGAAATAGATAAATTCCATTTATTATAAAGCAGACAAACAAAAAATTTATTTGGAAAACACAAATATTTGTTTTATTTGGGTCTCTAATTAATGAAAAATGACAAAACACCATTTTAAAGTGCATTTTTATTCAAATAATGTATTTATAAATAATATGTAGCCCAAAAAGTAGCCAATGTGCTAAATATTTTTTACGCCAAACTAATAAAAGGATAGCCAGATCTTGCAATGCTGCTCAAATTGTGCTCTGTGAACAAGTGCTGATTCATTTATTGACAAGACTATATGTTGTTTATAAAATCGTACTGCCCAATGTTCTTACCAGCATAGAGGTATGAAGGAGTACACGCCAAGAGTTGATATTTGGCACAGAGTATTAGGTGCCCAAATCATTTGCGCATAAAAAAATCCAGACTCATAGGTAGTCAGGAGACTGAGAATCAAGTCAAAATAAAATACAAAATGGTGACCCTCTTCTACAAATAGGCAAAACAGCCACCTCACCCCACCAAACTTGGGTAGGGAAGAGTACCACCCACAGTCATTCTAAGAAATGAACTCTGACCTTAGGACCGAACACGTTTCTTCTATGTTAAATAAAATTTGTAATCTAATTTTGTAAATTTGGGAGTACTTCAAATATGACGTTAAAACAGTTTTATGTCGTTACAAGTGGGTTTTTTTAACATTATCTAGTATAGTAAAATCGTAGGACCAATAAAAATTTGACGTTATATTAGGGTTGTCGTTACATTCGATGACATTATAATTGGGTTAAACTGTATATTGTTTGTGCAAAATAAAAAAATAATTTTGTATGATACAACAGCCACGATTATTTTTTCAAAAACGGGAACTTTTCATTATGCATGGACAAAAATTCAACCCGGGCTGACATGCAACGGAGAGAAATTTTGAAATTAGATAGGTTTAATTTCATTGAAGATGCATCATGGACGTGGCCGCGAAGTTTGAATGATGGTGCCCAAAAGCAGTGATATCAAAGAAGATAGGAGAACGAGGCCTGCCTTGAGCATCAAAGTGATTCCATCTCCGAGACATAGTCTTGTCCCAAGTACAGTTTTGCTGTTTTACTTGTAATAATTTAATTTCACAAAAGTATTGGTGCATGTGGTATTGGAATGAGAGGGGGGAAATTGGTCTGTGAACTCAAAACATTTGAGAACATTCAATGGAATTCTACAATTTAAATTGTTTTGCAATTTTAATTGTAGAATTCCATCAGGTGGCAACACAATTAAAATTATTTTGCAAAGATTCATCACCAGGGAGCAGCTGAAAATCTACATGGTAGCAGTGCCTGCTTCTAGTAAATAGATAAAAGTGGTAAGGATAGATGGAAAGAAGACATCTATGGCATTGTCAGTTCCGATTTTTAAACTTGTGTTTTTAATTGGATATTTTTTCTGTGTTTTTAAAGGAACTTTTAACTCCGGTATATCGAAAACAAAGTCATGAACTCTCATTGCAATTAATGGAAAATTGAAAATTGATTGATCAAATTTTGAGAACAAAGAATTCTGTAAGCCACATAGAAGAGGCTCTAACACTCGGCCTCGGTGAGATAAACAGACATCCACTGAAGCTCAACCTCTCATCTCCTCCTCGTCCAACTTGCCCTAATTCCCTCCCTTCCAGTGTGAACATCATTTATGGACAGCTCTTATACATGTATATGCAGTCTACATATAAATTTTCTAAAAGTAATTTTTATCAAGACTTCAATTTGTTGAAATGGATGGACTGAGTAAGCATTTCTGGGATATTCACATCCCAGGTAAGAAATGAGACAATGATGTTGAAAACATGGATCAGATGGAAAAGATCGTAGATCAGTTATGAAAGTAAGACTATACCATAATGTGAACATGTGAGGATGATGTCAGAATTGCATTTGATAAACACTATTTGATTGATCACTACCAAATGAGAAAGGCATAGGCAAGTTATAGATCTCATCTCTAACTTTCTGCCATATTGTAGATCTTTACCTGTTTTGACAAAAATCGTTATAATTTAATAACTCCAATTTTACATTGCAGTTCTTTTAAATACATTATCTTAGTTATCTGTAGATTTTTATCTAGGTTAGTCGATTAATGAATTTGTTTTATTACCTGTTTTGATGCAATCATTAACAATTTTCACTTACAGTTTGTTGCAGATGGTGTTTTTAAAGCAGAATTAAATGAATTCTTGCGTCGTGAACTTGCTGAAGATGGATACAGTGGAGTTGAAGTTAGAGTTACTCCAACACGAACGGAGATTATCATCCTTGCTACCCGAACTCAAAGTGTATTGGGAGAAAAGGGAAGGAGAATAAGAGAATTGACATCTGTAGTTCAAAAGAGATTTAACTTTCCTGAAGGAACAGTTGAGGTAAATATCTCATTTTACAAATTTATTTTCGTGTTAGGAGGACCAGCCAAGTTTTACGTGATTGTTTTAATAATCAAACATATTTTAACTCACAATCACATGAACTAGTGGTGATTTTCCACAATTACTAGTTTTATGCAGACATTTTTTGGCAAATTCACTTCTTTATCTGTGCAGCCTATCCATCAAGTTTGAAGGGTTATGGAAGCCTAGTCAAGGGCATTATTCTGTGAACAAAACAATATCTCATAAACTAAACAATGTATGGCATTGAATTTGGTATGTGCAGAGAAAGCACATTACAGGACAAATTTTGCTGGCAGAAACTAATCACACAGGGAATACACCAGTAATTGACTATGTGCCTAACTGTTCCCTATGTGATTAGTTCCCTTCAGCAAAATTTATGCTTACTGCTAAAGAATTGTTAGGAGAACAAGTAACAATTAAACAACTTACAAGACTTTCAGAATCACCCAAATTTGAGGATTGGCAATTGTGTACATTGTAATTATACATTGAAAAATTGGCAGAAAATCATGATATGCATGTACATGTGTTTAAAAGTAAGTGCATTTGATTGCAGGTTAATTGAATATTGCCATTTGGTTAGTAATTGTGCAAATATATTATAATGAATCTCTGCTTTTGAGCCTTGGCAAAGATTTTAATTCTGTGCAATTAAAATTTATCTGACATTGGAATTTAAGATATTGAGTATTTGTGTTATTTTATTCTGTGGGTTACTTTCAGATCAATCACATGCATTTAATCTCAAAGTTAAATTCACTTTAATATATAGAACTACTCTCAATGTGTTGCGTGAGTGTAAATCTTTGGAATAAATGGGTGTTACATTATTTCAAAAAACCATTATTTGAATTGTGTACTGTTGAACAAGAGGAGGGATATGATAGGTTAGATCTTTAACATGTAAAGAATTAACATTACTTAGTGTTTTCCAGGTACTCTTTTGGCTGGATGATCTGCATGGCTGATTATACTGTTTATCTGGCTAGTTAATCTGGTGAATTGATGTCAAAGTAATGATTCTTGTAAACTGTAAAGTTCTGTTTCAATCTGTGAAAAAATAATACAGAAATATATTTTCTTGTATCATAGAAATGATCTATAAAATTGAATTTAAAAATATTTTAGCTTGTTTTGTTGTCACAAGCTGTTTCTGCTTTCAACAACAGAGTAGAAAATGAGAATGGTTGATGTGTACAGATAAGGGATGACAAACCTATGGCACATGCCCAAAGTAGCATTTCAGGAGAAATCATCTGGCACACAAATTATATAATTTCAACTTAGCAACAGTCTTTTTCAATCAGTTTCTTTAAATTTATTCTAATTAAAGCATGTTTATTTAATTTCTTTAAATATTGTTGTTTGAAGTATAAAATTTTGGATTGCACCATTTTTAAATATATATATACTTGCTGTATGGCACACTAAAAATGTTTGCCATTCCTGGTACAGATTAATATAGTAGATTTAAGAAAATGGAAGTATTGATAGCTTATGAGGAAACATGAATGTATTGTTATGTATTGATGAACATCAATGATTCTAACATATTCACTGTAAAAACAAACTTTCCTACCTAAAGAGATTTGATAATACAGTACTTCCTTTTGACTGTTATAGCATGCAACTGTACTGTTTGACTTCATCCACATTTTTAGGATAACATTGTATGAAAGTTGAAGACTGCCTGTACAAGTAGTTCACTTGTGTGAAATAATATCTTGTAATTATGGTATGTTCATGACCTATATTGGATATTAAGTTTAATTCTTAGCTGTTGTGGATCAAATAGATTTTTACTTTAAAATCCAGAAACACTCCAAGTATTTATAAAATTATGAAAAATCACTTTATTGACTCAAAACCAAGATTTAAATCACACAAAAAATACACTTTAGAGTAATTTCCAGCTTTAATTTCAAAGAAGCTGAAAACTTTTGTCAAAAAAAAAAAATGGAGATGGAAATGTTCTCTAAGATATATTTTTTCATGTGATTTATTGGCCCTACTAGACTATTTTTTCCTTGTAAAATGGGTGTAATTAATAAATCACTCTCTCTAGCCAGTCTGTAATATAATTATAATGATGATGATTTTAAATATTTACTCTTTTAATTGTAGTTGTATGCAGAGAAGGTTGCTTCTCGTGGTCTCTGTGCCATTGCACAATGCGAATCTCTTCGGTACAAGTTGATTGGAGGATTGGCAGTACGAAGGTAGGTTTTTGTTTTAGTAAAAGATATATATATATATATATATATGTATAATTTCTTTTTAATTACTTAATCTAAAACTAAAATTTTCAGAGCATGCTATGGTGTATTGAGATTTATTATGGAAAGTGGAGCTAAGGGATGTGAAGTTGTAGTTTCTGGGAAACTCAGAGGACAAAGAGCCAAGTCTATGAAGTTTGTAGATGGTCTGATGATTCATAGTGGCGAACCCACTAATGATTATGTTGAAACTGCTGTTCGTCATGTTTTGTTAAGACAAGGTATTTTGTGAATTCAAAAAAATTCAGGTATTTAAAATAAATCCACAAGAGTGACCTTCAAAATTTTTCTTCCCAGGTGTACTTGGCATAAAAGTAAAAATTATGTTGCCATACGATCAGAACGGAAAGACCGGACCCAAACGACCATTGCCCGATCACGTAAGGATTGTGGAACCAAAGGAGGAAGATCAGCCACCACAACCCTATAGTGAACCTAAAAGTGATAAGCCATCTGTAGTTGCACCAGTATAATGTAATTATTTTGGCATTTCTAATAAAAATGAAGTTGTGGAACAAATTGATTTTTATTTTCTGAAATCTGAACTTCCAAGAAATATGTTTGTTTATAAATTTTTTTCTAAGTTTCTCTGTCTTTAAAAATGCTAAAATTTAGGCACTTCTTTCTGGTCTGAATATGAAATGAGTGCTTGTCACTTACAGTATAGGATATTTGCTCTTGCTTTGTAAATAATTTGAGCTTTAATGCACTACTACACCAGATGGTTCAATATTGAAAATTAAGACTGAGGACGGATGGTCACCTTAATTTCCAGAGACAGTCCTTTTTTTTTTTTTTTTACTGTAATCTGGTCACTACCACAGTTTTCCCATTAGAGGACATGCTCAATTTCTTCAGTATTTCCAGGTAATTTTTGGGGGAAATGCCTGAAAAGGACCCAAATTTGAAACGAGAATGAGCAATAATTTATTTTGGCATTTTCACAATGCTGGGCTGCAATTTTCCATCAGTATTCTCAATTTTTTTAGTAGTCTCTTACCCCTGTACATCATACGTTTTCTGTTGGTCATGTCAGTGATCTATTGCTATCTAACTCTTTTCAAGGAAAATTTTTGAATTGAAATAATGTGATTTCCAGTCCAAAGCAGAAGTTCATGTCTAGTTAATCAGGTCCTGCCACTGAGCTATCCATATCTGATCTCAACTTTCATCTAACTCCATTCTCAAGATTAAGGAAGGACAGACAGCTGATAGTGGGAATTTATATGTTAACAAATCTTTCAAATTGCAGCTCAAAAAAAAAAAACATAAACCTTATTGAAGGAGAGCTATTTGATTGAAGCAAACAAGCTCAATCAAAATTAAAATGGCTGCATTCAGCACACTCAACAGTTCCAGAGCTATTGAGTATTTTTCTGCTGAACGCCCTCTACAGTAGCTGTTTTGACATCACATTTGGTAGCGTCTTTCATTTACACTAGCTGAAAGTGACTAATGACTTTTTGTTCCAATTCAAAGTCACTCATCGTTCAGCAGATCCAGATTGCTATGTAACAGCTGCTGATTTGCTCAGTTACAACTGTTGAGTCTGCTGAATGTAGCCAACATTTAGGTCTCGGTCATGTATGTACTGTACAGTATAGTACTTATACAGTATAATCAGGCTGCTACTATATCTAAAAAGTGATGATTGACACTTGTCCTCAGACTTGCCAAAAAAATCTGGTCACCCTATTAAAACAGCAGTCTATATGCAGATCTGTTTTAAGTTCTTTTATGTTAGAAATCTTTTAGCTTTCTTAACTGGCTTCTTGATAGTAGTAGTTAATATTGAAATTTAGACCTAGTTGTCACTGTATATACACTATTTAATGGTGGTGTTATAATCTTGAATATATTTTAAGATGTGGATACCAGTAAAATAAAAGTTAAAAATAGCAAAATTGAACATTGCAACTTGTTTAACAATCTTTACAGCTTTAAGAATTTTAGTGTGCTGTACTTTTGAAGAACCAAATTCCTCACCAGAATGCTAAATTTATATAAAAACAAAAACAATGATGAAATATTCTCTTTTTTTTATTGTATAAGTTTGAGTATATTCTTATGAATAGTTCATTTAGTGCTTTAAAGTAGGCCTTCTAGAAGTCTATTGCAAAAATGAATAACATTAAGATGTGAAAAATATATATAAAAAATGTTTTAGTATCTATAGTGTTTGTGATATCTAATTTAATTTCCAAGTGAATCACTTTTCAACACAATACAATGGTTGACCTGTCTGAAAGTAACAAAGCCAAGCACAAATATCTGATAAATATCCTTTCTGATTTCCTTGTAAATAGCATGTTATCATTAAGGATATAATAAGCTATATAAACATTTTTTTTTTCTGTAAAATTTTATTTTTAATAACAAAATTACCTTTAATTGTAGGATATAAATAATCTTGGCATGTATTGAATTTAGGAACTTGATACTTCGTAATCAGAAAGAGAGATCAATGTTTAATTATACATTCTGTAACAAAACCATCTTAGAAGTTACCAAAAAAATAACCTACAATGAGATCAAAAAATTGTGAACACATTATAGTTTTGCAAACAGGTAAATGGATTAATGAGTAAGGTCAAAAGGAATCAAAGTTACCTTCACTTAACTAATTGAAAATAAAATGTATTTGATTAATTTTTGTCAAAAAGGTTTTGGCCACAATTGTATGTGGATTTTGAATGCCTTAGACAAATGTACTTGATACAAATATGTTAATGAATATCTAAGAGATACTAGTTCCTGCTACAATGAAGAATATGTATTTGTCATTTAAACTAAAACCTGATTTATAGGCATAGAACTAAAAATGACAAATATTCAGATATGATCATAATTAAAATAGTTCAGGTGTAAGTATCTGGAGGGACTTGTAGCTCCATCTCACCAAAGGGCGACAAGAAAAAAGATCTCGCACATATGATGTATATGTGTGCCTGACAACGTTGAGCAAAAATTGTAGATCTGGAAGAAGCATATAACAAAACTTGAAATTTAAATTTAGTAATCATGCTTACTGTAAATTGTTTACCCAAACTCATGAACTCCTGTTAATCTTGCTGCCTTTTGTTCTTATTCATATTAATAATTATCCTCAATTTTTAAGATTAATGTTAATCACAACTTATCAAATATTGTTAATGACTTAAATATTAATGACTCAATTTTCTAAAATATATTAAGCTTAAACTACCTTATTTTCCTGCCTGATTATGTGCTAAATTCTTGATTTCATAATGCAGATTATAGGCCATTACATATGTGGTGATTTTACCACACAAAATATTAAAATTTTACTTTTTATTACATCAGGAAGTCATCTTGACATGATGAGAATGTCTTCTGGTTGTTTGTGTATTGGGCAAATTATCCATTCCATTTCTTGTAAATGAAACAGTTATTTACATGTCCATCAGCCCTCCAATAGACATCTAGTCAATCTTTGTTTAAATATGTTTTAAGTGTAATAGACCCCAAACACACTTCAACATTTTTGGAATAAAAGTTGTGTATGCAATTTGCTGTCACATGCAAAAATTATAAGATGCTATGTATAATTTAGATTGCATGTAAATTTAAATACAAACAAACATACAAATCATTGTTGCATAGTGTACATTTATTATCCATTATAGCAGTGGTCTCCAACTCCCGGGCTGCCCAAGGAACATTAAATTATTTCCATTTTATTTACTATGGTGTATTTCCTTGGGTTTGTGCGACTTTTAATGGACGACGGAACAACAGAATAAACTGGACATAAGAAACACACTTCGGGTATCATTGTCTCCTATTACCCCCAGAGGGAACCGTCTCGTTGCAATGAAACAAGCTCTCATTGATTTAGCGTTCTAGTGAGTTAAAATGTTAAATCACATTATATTCATTTTTTGGTGTAACTGTATTTTATTTTGAAGGCATGTTTAAATACAATTAAATTAAAATTATTAAATTAAATCAATCTAGAATATAAACAATCAACGTCCCCCTCAGTGGGCTGCGGTAAAATTATCAAACTGTCCTGTCCGCGGCAATAAAAAGGTTGGGGATCGCTGCATTACAGTATTACACTTAATTATTCTACCATTCTGTTTGGTTTTTTTTTCCTTTTTGTCCACTCTGCCCTGTGAGCACAGAGCTTTATTTTTTTTCTTATTCTGACTGCATAATGAGACGGCCTGATGTGTTAGAACAGAGCATCCACAAAAAAATTGTTTAATTCTTTTCTAGCTTTGAAAATACATTTTCATTATTGTCCTTATGAATTGCATCATTTTATTAACTGATTTATGATACATCAGCAAAGGACAATGCAAACTTACACAAATTAAGACAATATTTATGTCAATGAAAAATTGCACCAGCAGATTATAGACAGGAAGTTATGATGTTTGCACATAAGTGAGAATGAGAAGAGACATTAAAGATTTTTGTTAATTTTATTTGTATTTGTCTTAAATTGTTCAGCTGCTGTTCTTTGAGTTTCTTGGTTTTTAAATTTTTAGTAAAATCTGGTTATTAATCCTATGCTATGTTTGAAAAATGTTCGTCAAATCCCGTAAGTTTGATTTCAAAAGCAATGTTTACTTTTTTTTCCAAAATTTAGTTATACACTTGTTGACAAAATGTCTGGATTGTAAAAATATTTATTTATCTTCTTGGTAAATAGAAAGTCCATCCTTAGATTTTGTGACTGCAACAATCCTTCTAACAGTAAAATCTAAATTATAATTCTTGACTGGAATTCTTTCAAATCCATAGAGTTCCTTGGAGGAAGGTTTTTTTGTGGTCAAGATTGATTTTGCATTCTGGTTCAAGTGTTCTAAGGGATTAACATTCAAATTTTGAGCTAGACAGTTGAACTTTGATTACATTCTTCTCAAACCGGATTTACACACATCTCATATTGTGGCTTGAATAATACATACCAAGTTCATAGCAGTCCATGCTAATCTATCATGGCTCCACTGTAAATGATGTTGAGGTGCTAATGGCAGGACACACAGCAGTTACCGTGCATGCAAATTTACCTCTGCTAATTGTTTGCCAATGATATAAGAAGAAAGGGGGTTCTATATTGAGACTTACACTTGTCTGGATGGTATACAAAGATGATGTCATTATTTTCTTCTAATCATCTCTCCTGATGGTGTCTGGACATCCAGTCTGTTTACCATGTGTGTGCCCTCATGCTCTAATACCACTTCAATCAGGTCAAAATGGTCCAGATGCCAACAAAATGCTCATCCTGATATGTCTTTTCTCACTGTGAACTGTGTAATGTCTTTGAATTGTATAGGCATGCCTGGTGTTCAGACTCCAAACAACTACATCAAAAATTCTGAATAGTGAGCTTTTTTTATAGCACACTGGAATAAATTTTAAGGCACTAGTAGCATTGACCTGGCTTGCAATTGGACCACAACTGTGATCATTTGCATACTTGTCTGAGACCTAACTGGATGCAGTTTTGCAGTAATCAGACAATTCTATCTGGGTGTGTAACTTTTTGGTCAGTAAGTATAAAAATTGATTCAAATCATACAAAGCTTTACAGATTGTATTTTCTTTTATTAAAATTACAGATGATAACTATTAAAGTGTTGTAATGTAATATATGGTTTATTAGAATGGTATAAACTAGTATTCCTATATAATTATTTACCACAGATGTTATCGTAGTCCTGAAATCTACTAACTAGATGAAGAAAAAATCTAGTGTATTGTTAAAATAATTAACTAAGTATCCCAATGGTTCTCAAGAGGATAAAAGGAAAAGATAAAAGTTTTCAAGCATTTTTGTAATTATCATGGTATGCTGTTTAGCTTTTAACAATCTACCCAATTAATGCCTATTTAACACGTGCCAAAACATTATCTCCATTACTTTTTCTGCCAGATTTTGGTTTCGGTCACCGCCTTTATTAAGTTTACCCAGTTTCAAGTGGTGGTTTTATCTACCCAATTGTCACCGAAAAAGAAATATTCGCACTCAATGTCAATCATTAGTTTCTTAATCTGAAATCTATAAGATTGAATGGAGATGTTTATTTTACTACATAAAGAACCTGTATATAGATTGTTAAACTTGAACAACATGCCACAACGATGAGTAAATTGCAATTAGGAATGAGAAGTTCGGACATCTGACTTTTTATCCCATGGGCACGGTCTACAGCTCCGATAAGGTCCCGACCACCTCATAAAGAGCCCGATGACGAGCAAGCGCTCAGAAACACTACACAGATGAAAAATTTCTCCCGAGACAATGTTTAAACATGTTTTCACGTGTAATACAACAGTAATAATGAATTGTGTTCCTGCTGAAGAATATCAATAGCTTTATAATTCTAATTATTCTTTTTTCATCTTGTATTTAAACAATGTAAAAAAATGTACAATAGAAACAATACAAAAAAAACAGCACGTGTGTTCTCATAGTCATGCTAATCATCAGCCATTTTAACAGAATAAACCGAAATTTCGTAGTTTTAACATATACAAGAACAGTTAATTACATTATAAAACTATTGCAATCATCCTTGAGGATCATTTGGTTCGGGTTCGCTGGTATCGATCCTTTCGACCGTCGGCAGTAAAGATTCTTGATTTAATCTGTCCAAAAACGAACACAGCAGTTTCTTATTTAGGTGATCGGTTTGCGTCGTTTCCCTCGTTGGCTGCTCTTCTGTATTATTCATTTCTGTTTTGTTTTCATTATCCATCTCGACGACGATCGGCTTAATTAAAGGCGTGTCAGGCAAGGCGAGGTATGACGAATCGTTCGTTAATTTTCCGCTGTGTGGCGTTAGTGTTTTACTAACTTTCGATTTTTTTAATTACGCCAAAAATTCGCCAAATTTTAAAATATTTTAATTCTAATAATTATTATTAAATAAATAAACTGCGGTTATAATCTATATTTAAAGAAAATATTGCTAATATTTTTAATAATTAGTTAATGAATACTGCATTGCGTTTATTAGTGTTGCAAGTAGGAGGGCCGGATGGCCGAACGGTTAAGGTGGCTATCTACCGCTCTGGGGACCGAATCCGGACGGGCCGATAAATCCCTGAAGGCCCACCAGCGCTAAGCGGTTCCGTTCACTGAATACTGTGAGTTCGGTCGTGGGTTCGTGCCTCGCTCGGACGGGCTGGCCAAGCGGAGTTTTCCGGGTTTTCTCCATGTCTGTAATGCCTGAATAGGGGTCAGTTACCCGTAATATACTTCCCGGGAGGCATTATTCCCCGCGTAACTACCATCATAAACACATTACGTGACAATTACGTCACACTTTACCATGGGGAGATATAGTTGAGAAGCTCATCTCCAACTAGCTGATACAAGACAAGACAAATCCCAGGAATTTTGCTGAAGGTAGCCTTTCCGGATATGTCATGCCCGTTCCTCGTCACCTAGCCGCCTCATTGGTGACCTAGCCGAATCCGTAATGAACTTGCTAAAAAAAGGGCCCTCTTGGTGCCCACGGGGCGAAAAGAGTAGAAAATGAACCGAGGAAAAAAAATAGGTTCTAGAAGCGAATACATTTTTAAAAATCTTACTCATTATTTATTAATAATGTAATTACACGAGATTGAACTAATTTTAATATCACTGAGCTTGTTATGATGATAATGGTGAAAAATTAATTTTTAAACTTTAAAGAATTAAAAGCTATAGTTTCTAAAAACTATATCAACAACTGTTCCTTGTGTGATGGATGTGTTACTAAAGAAAACCAATAGCTTTTAATTCTTTAAAGTCTACAAAACCAGTAAAGGAAAACTAATTAAAGTAAATTTTAATTTTTGATTCGTCCAATTATAAAATTCCGTTTTTATAGTTATTCGCTTATGCTAACATATTTTTCTGTGTATATACTGTCGAGTGTTCTTAAAAGAGAGTTCTCTGGGATCACTGCATTAAGTCTTAGGAGTTCCATGCAATTTATAATACATTTGAAAACGTTAAATTTCATTGTCACATAATTCTACTGTATTTACATATTGGTTTCCATTCGTATATTATCAGTATTATTGTTCTATCGCATAATCAGTAAACACAGCATAGTCACATTACTTTCTCTTCTGTCCAGAAATAGATTTTAAAATATTTTTTTCCGCTTTGTAGTCACTACTAAGAAAGCTTTTCTTTTTAGCAATTTCATTATGATTTCGGCCAGGCCCACAATGTGGCGAAGGATGAGATCCAATATATCCGAAAAATTCCTGGGGTTTCTTCGACCCATCCAAGTTTCTCAGAGCGATAAGCTATCATCTGAACTTCTCGGGCATTCGGCTGTTCTCAGAAATGTGAAAAGATGCAAATATCCTTGCTCCAAAATTTCTGAATGCTGTCTAATGGGATATGCAGTATAAAAACAAGTACAGTAACACCCTGAAGTAAGGTCGCGTGACCTCTGAAATATGGTCGCTACTCACTTCTTATCTTGTTCCCTCGAGATGAAGGCCTATATGTGATCTGCGCTGTTTGTTCATACAATGAAAACTCGTTAAATCGAATTTGAAAGATAAAGAAATCCCGACTTTAAGTTAACTAGTTTAAGATACAATTTTCTCAAATGTTTCTGTGGTCATAAATTTCCCGTTATTAAGCAGTTTTTCAATAATCTGTTTTTTCAGTCTTATACAGTTTATGACACGTTTGAAGGTAAACACTTTCATTGCTCCCCTTGTGTCCAATTAGAATGACAGTAACACTATCAGTAAAAGGATTTCGATGCGAGGTTTAATGGTGTTGTGTTTGGAATGAAGCCGTAGTGTTTATTTATCTTAATCATTTTTATTCACACGAAATATAAGAGAAAAGAAAGATTGAGGACCTATCAAAGGACGGAAGTACACGGAAAAATAGATTTGCGTTAAAAGTACCAATAAGTCGACTTTTGACGTCCGTTTATTCAAAACCTGACTAATGAAAGATTTCACAAAATCTCAACAAATACTATAGTGTAGAGAGCGCTAGCGCCGTGTGCCTTGGGCGCTGATGTACCATAAGATTAAAGATGGACCCTTATAAAGCCCGAGGAAACGAGTCAATATCGATACAAATTTTCCTGTAATCAAAGGGTGGACGCAAGGTCAGACCTTTTGACGAACCTTCGATTGCAAGTAAATTTCCTGCGATATCGACTAGTTTACACTGACTGATGCTCTAAAAACATCACCTACACGGCGCGTTTTACTTTCCATGCTCTGCTAACGGGAATTCCTCTAATGTAAAACTTAGAGGATAAAATCGGGAAAATGCTCTATTAAGCTAACTGCTCTCTTATCCGTTACTCTGTTAAGTAGACTTTTTTTTTTTTTAAATCTTTCCGCCCTGTGTGCACTAAGAGAGCCTCTTTTATCAAGCCCATATGGGTTCGACCAGGCCCACAATGGGGCGACCGGGTTGTGAGGAACGGGGCCCGACATATCCGAAAAATTCCTCTGGATTTTTCTACCCATCCGGATTCGAACCCGGATTCCGCAGAGCGGTAGGCTGCCACCTTGACCGCTCCTGTAAAATAGACTCAACTATATTATTTATTATTATTATTTTTAATTTATTACACAATATATAATTTCACATTTTATTATATTTCGAATAAAATACGATTAATATCAATTTTTATTTATTTTTTGGACGACGCCTTCGACAATTCGTTTACCTTCTTCGAACAAACATTCGATACTCCGACTCGAGAACACGATTTCCGAATGCACTCGATGATCCATACACATTGAACTCCAGTCCAATCGATACGTTACTATTAATGTAAACTAAAACCCAATCAATACTTTTACAATTTCGTACGAATTTGTTTAATTTTCTCCAACTCATTATGAAGGAATGAAAATGTCAGCCGACGAACTAGTGCCGTGACGTCACAGCAGCGAGGTCGGGGAAGAAGGCAAGATGGCGACTACTCAACACGCTTGTTATTATGCGTTGTTAGCACTGGCGGAAGAATTTCGCACCATGAATCCACCGAATATAAGGAATTGCATTCAGTGTCTGGTTTCCGTCTTTAATCTTAAGCTACATCAAAGAGTAGAAGCGCGAACTCACTTGCAACTCGGTAATATACTGCTTCAATATACGAAGAATACCGACTTGGCACAGTCCCATTTAGAAAAAGCGGTGAGTATTACGTTTACCATTGACTTTAAAGTTTAATTATATAATTAAATAATTGTTATTTTCCATATATTTAATCGTGTTACGTCATACGATGTACTGTAAATAGGGCAATCGTTGCGGGGAAGCCTACTTT
>NW_019384810.1:0-5414 GCF_000671375.1 Centruroides sculpturatus
AAAATAATTCACGTGTTGATTATCGCCGTAACGTAATTTTCCATACTTAAAAATTATTAAATGAGTCTGGTGTTTAATTTCGGAAGACGATTGGTTAATTTTATACTTTTAAAAGGAGTGACGTCATACGATTAGGTTAAAGACGATTGGCTGTTAAAATTTAAAATTTTTAAAAATGAGTCATACGTTGGGGTTGGATAAACAACTTTTGAAATTATTTAAAGCGTAAATCTTAAATGTCAGATGATAATTAGTGATATTTAAATGGTTAAATTTTAAAAATTAGCTAAACTTAAATACAAAATTTTCTATAATTTCCACGAATCTAATTAAAAATAAACTGAAATAACGCCACATATTCTCCATTGACACACGCGAAACTTACTAATTAAATATTCAAATATTTGAATCGACCAATCGGGAAATTTTATTTATAATTATTTAAATTTAGTTAAATATAATTTGCTACATTTATTTATAAATTGATAGATTATATGAAACAACTTATTCTTTCATATAAGCTCGTGTATTGAACTGCTGTAATAAGCATTACACAAAGCCGTATGCGTGTCTGTTCGCAATGGCTTTATAATTAATTTTTTACTTTTCAGACTGTTATCTCTAACAGAGAGAAAGTACTGTATGACGTTCGGTCAAAAATTGATCCCCTCCCAAGATTTTTCATTTTTGGATTCAGGACACCTTGAATCGTCAGAAATGCAAAAAAAAAAATTCGGGGGTTTTTCTATATGTATAGTTTTTAGTGAGTGGGAGGACAAGATTTCGTTCACCCAAATTAAAGCTTAATAACTCCTGTACTTTTTGACCAAAATTTCCGAAATTTGACAGAGACGTTCGATAATTACGAGGTTTAATGCCATTAAATTTTGGTAATTGAAGGTTAAGGGGGTGAGGTGCAAGAAGGGGTCACGTGTCATATCTCGAGTGGGTCGGAGTTATTGAAGATTTTACTCGTTATTGGCATTATATTTTTGTTTTTTAATAAAATTCAACTCTACCCTCAAAATGAAGCTTTTTGCCATTTTATAATAATTAACAATATAAACATTTTAAAATAAAATCTCATAACAGATTGCGCTACACAAAATTTTAACTTTTTTGCCGGGACAGTTAAGAGACTTGTTGCTGGAATTTTTTCTGTGAGGTTTTCAGAGCATTTTGGAATGTTTTTACTTTATACAATTGAAATTTTTTTTTAATATATACCTTATATATTTTAAATAGGATATAGCATATAAACAATTTTAATTAGAATATATTTTAATACAAATCGCAAAAGTACTCCGAAACAGGAGAAAACCCACGTAAAAGATTTTAAACTGACACGTGACGTTTTGGAATTGAGTAATTTTATTTTTTATTTTTTGTTTCAATTTGAATTTTGAAAAGAAAACGTGCTTTTATTTAATCAATTTCCCACGCGCATCGCTCTATTGGCTAATTGAAACTTTTCGAAATTGATTCAATTATTTATTCATCAATTTCTATGAAAACAGTCACACGTGACAGATTAAAACGTCAGCTGATTGGCTAATTTGAATATTTTGAAGGAAGTAAAAGTTTTTCTTTGTAATTTCTATCGCGTTTTTAACGTCAATTTCACCAATCAAGTTCGTTCTTAGCCAGGATTTGATCTCGTTATCCCCTATCAATCTATTTAAATTTAAAATAGTAGAAAACAATGTAGGGAATTTCAAAAAAGAAAAATCAAAGAATGGTTCGTTTGCGCATGACGGATAGAGCTAAAATCTGATTGACTAATTTAAATTTAAATTCCTACCAATGAAATTAAGCTGTTTGGATTGATCTATTGAATTTTTCCAGCTGTTTTCCTTAAAATTAAACGTTATTTTAAAGTTGTAATATCGTTTTTTCCGTACATTTATATAGTCATTTGTTATTCTGCATGAATAGGATTAAATTTTTACGTGATTGGGTCGTATAAAACCTTCCATTTCAACGTTCTTCCCCCATTTTTTCTTCTTTTTTATAAATAAAGCTCGCGTTATAACATATTTATTTATTCGTACAACATTCTACGTGACTTAAATAATCTACAAAACTAAAAAGAAATCTCTTAAGAAACGAAAGAAGAAGGGATTTTTCTCAGCTAAACTTCTTGACATAATAATAGTCTGTGAAGAAATTGAAAATTTTCAGAAGTATTCCATCATAACGCTGCAAGATTAGAATTTTATATAAAGCTATAAATTACAGGAAAAGAAAATGTTTAAAATATATACAAAACCAGAACTGAAGAGCATAACTAAAGTTGATAAAAGTTGCTAGAAAATAATGTAAAAAATGTTCCTCAAAATTTATGAAAACTTTGCTAAAACTAATTTCTATACCCCCTTTCTATGTTCTTAATGCTTCTTTTTCTATACCTCTTTCTGTGCCTTTGTTACTCTTTTTCTATACTAATGGCGAATTAGGTCAGGTCGCCAATAGGAGTGAACGTTTGGTGAGGAAAGGGACTCGATATACACGTGATAGATTCCTGATGTTGCTCCCGGTTCGATTCTGGAAGCCTTCAGAAGTATTCTGACACCTTAACCGTCTGCCATTTATAATTGATGTTAGAAGAAATAAATCATGAAATAAATTACAAGAAAAATATCCGCTCTATACGTGCTGACATCTTTCCTTTGTTTTGGCAACGATGTTATATCTGCAGTATGGACATTTTTTGAATGGTGTAAAAATTACTGCTCTGACTTTCGAAATTCCTCTCTTCTAAGACATCCTTCAAAAAACTAATCAAACAGGTAATAATAAATTTGGACTTTAGACAAGATAATCAAGAAGTTCTCAGTTATTTCTTTGTGTTCGAGGTCTTGGTCTGACATAAGCTTAAATATATCTATTCTGCATGTGTAACGTCGTTTTCAAAATTATGGAGACGTGTCAGTGCGTGGACACGTGTCAGTGCGTGAAAACTTACTGAAAGAAACATAAATTTGGAATATGTAATGGTAATAGAACTGTATGTGTTACATACAGTTCCATTACCTTACTGAAATTCTTGACAGAAGTTGATCGTCCTCGTATATATCTGAAGATTTAGCTATTTTTGAAGAGAGAAACTGGGTAAAAACCAATTTTTTAAGGAAAACAGCAGCTTGTATATCAATATCTTAATTTCATAGTTACTAACTGTAATTGAAATGTATCTTGCAGCTTGTTGCATACTTTATGCAATAAGCTTTAAGCTATGTATAATTTAAATTAAACTGTATAACTCTAAACATTGTATAGCTTAAAAATAGCATAGTAAAAGTCGTAGTATAAATTGATGTTAGAGAAGAGTAGAAAAAAATAAAATAAGCAATAAATTAGAAAAAAAAATTAAATTTTTTAAATACCCAAAATCTATATCTGCAGAAAAAAATTAACCCAGCAAAAATTTGCCTAAAAAAGGGCGTATTTATGCTACAAAATTTAATCACTAGAAAAAGAAAAACCTAGTTAGATGCAATGTCAAGAAAAATAACAAGGCATGTGTATATATTCCAATTTCCTAAACTTTAGCTCATAACTGACGTTGAATAAGGCGAGAAAAAGGAAAAGAAAAAAATATATCTATATATCTTCCTTCAGAACTCAACTTACATCTTACCTTTGCCTTACATATAATCTGCGGTTTGGAAATGTTATTATTGTATCGGGGAGTGTTGCTTATTTTCAATTTTCACACAATGTATGGAAGGTTTATTCATCTCTAGAACAGGAAACTTGAGTCGTAGCTAGAAGCACAATTAAATTTTCTATTTGTACTACGCGATGGAAATTGAATACAAAAGTCGTAAATCGATAGTTTTTTCCTTACTTTTATTTTTAAGTTTTAACGAAAATTTTATTTATTAGTTTATTTTAGAAATAAATAAATGCGTTTATTTTCCCCAAAATTAAGTGCTTCTTAAGACAATGCTTTATTTATCTATCCAATAAAATGTGTTAAATTTGCGACACATCTCATCTTTGAATTTTTACTAAATTTAAATTGCCAAACCAGAAACGGTGTTGATTGGTTAATAAAGATTTTATTTCAAATTAATTTCGTTATTGTATTATTATCCGTTTCCATCATTAATTCTGCTTCAAATTTAATTTAAGGAACGTAAACATACGTTTAAACTTATTATTTGATTCATATTTTTAAATTATTCAATCACCTGAAATTTTTTCACGGAATTAACCAATAACAATCAATATTGAGCAATTTATACCAATACTCATCAATTATTGGTTAATCCAAATGGCGTCATATAACTTCATCAAAATCAACAAATCGACTCTCTGAAATATAATATTTAAATATAATTCAACTCTCGTTGGCTAATTAAAGCGTTGTATCTTTATTTTAAATTTAATTAACCAATAAGAGCGAACACATTTTAAATTTCATTATTTGAGATTTTAAACCTTATAAACAAATTATACAAGAAGTATTTATTAATGTACAAACAAATAAAAAACTTTTAATCCTTAATTGAGCGAAAAATTGTAGAAAAATATATAAATTCGCCTTCAATTTTGCTAAATTAATTAATTAATTTAGGAAGGTTTATCTTATTTATATTTATGATTGTGTACCATATATTTATATATAAAACTTATAGAATAAAAGAAATAAATGTAGTAAATAAAGTAACAAAAATAAAATATATAAAAGTCAATTTTATATTTAAAAAGAAACGTAGAAGTAGATGAAAGATAGAATTTACTATTTTACCAAACATGAGATGTTTGGTGGATCTGATAGCAGATTTATAAAATCTTCTTTCTCATAGTTATTCTGAGACATGGTCTTTGAACTTCAACAAAATCTATTCACTAAATCATTCAAAAAAATTCTCTGCTACTGACATTTTTCACATATCACTTCTTAAGGCTTGATCTCCAGTATATATATATCTCTTATAAAAGTTATAGATACCCTCTACACTTGATAGCTATGTTATCAGGCAAAAGGTTCGAATTCTCCTCGGAATTTTATTGATATATTTTTTTCTTTAGTGATATATTGCTTAAGGATTTTTGGATCTTCAACATTCATACATTAACCATGAGTTTTTGTGAGTTATTTTCTTTATTTTTTCGAGTGATTGATCATTGTGTGGTGTTAATGGTGATGAGGTTTTCAGTTAGATAATGTTTCTCCTATTCTAGATTAATAGGTTTGAAGTATGGCAAATTACTTTCTAAATCGAGAAATTTTAAATTGAAACGTTACTTATTTTAACTCCGCTTCATTAATAAAGTTTAGTGCATTTTAAGTTGAACCCTTTTTACTTTTTTGAACGACGTCGTGGAAATTTTTGAATTTAAATTTTATAAAAATATATAATTTTTAATATTTTAATAATTTTATATCATATAAACATAAGATT
>NW_019384810.1:7558-17726 GCF_000671375.1 Centruroides sculpturatus
TTTATATCATATAAACATAAGATTTTTAAAATAGAAATATCTCAAGAAATTTCTATTTAAAAAATAGAAATTTCTTGAGTTAAGTGAATTTGAAATTTTAGTTTAGCAGAGTTTAGGGGAAGATTTTATACGGAATTTTTGTAAATTGATAGAAAATTTTAGTTGCTATTAAATTTTATAGCAATTATATGCGATCTAAACACGATTTTATCGAAAAAAATCACAATTTCCTGAAGAAAAATGCGATTTCTTTAACAAAACTTTTCATTCTTATGCATGAAATTGTATAAGAACACTTTTGACATATAGAGAATGAATTTCGAAAAGGACAACATTAAAAAAAATTGTGCTTGGATGGAATTTTAAGTTAAAATTTATAGTTTTTGAATAATTTTCTGAAATTTTTCGACTAAATTATTAAAAAATAATTACTTTTAATTTTTAAAATAATTCTACATACTCCGAACACAGTTCTATCACAAAAAAATGTATTTTTTTAAACTAAAATTGAACTTTTTGCGCTTGAAAATGCAAGCAATGTCTGACGTGTAAGAATTAATTTTCAATAAGGAAAACATTCAAAAATTCATTCCAAACAATCCAAACCACACTAAAGATTAGTATAAATGTAATGCATTGATAATTATGTCAATGAAATTGTAATTAGTAGATTGAAAGAGTGAGAGTGTGAGAAATTGTTAACTTAAATCCTTCAACTGTAATAATAATATTAGTTAGAGGAAAGAGTAAATTGCAAATTAGCTCGTACCTTAACTACAGAATTTTCCATTAATTTGCAAGATTCAAATTACAATTAACTTATACAAAATGATTACGTACACAATGCGAAAGTGAAAGTTTTCAATAATAAACTTTTAATTATTGTCTATCATAATTGAAAATTTAAAAACTTTTCTGATGTTATATTATTATTATTTTTACAAACTTAATTATAATTAATTTATATATAAGTAAATATCTCTGGAATATATATAATATAAAGGATTGAAAATTAATTACATTTTTCTTCTTACCCCTGTTGTTATCCTTATGAAAACTTTATGAATATTTATTTGGAATTAATGAAAGATGTTTTGGAGCCTTTCTGTAAAATGAATTTTTAATTTTCTAATATATTTATATTTTGCATAAATTATTCCATGTTTATTGCTTATATTCTCTTATCTGTCTTACTTAAAATTAGTTCCCAAGGTGATTTTTAGTTGCAATTACGTTGCAGTGAATTATATTGTTAAGATTCTTGAAACTGTTTGTTTATGTTAAAAGTAATTTATTATTTATTGTATAATATAAATCAATAGTCAACTTTCAGAAATTTGAATTAATTGAGTTTTAATTTATGGATTTTTTATGTTTAGAGTTAAAAATAAGAGCAATTTATACATAGAACATTATAAAAACAAATTTTAAATAGTAATTTTAATTCGTTTTACATAAATTTAACTAAAAGTTATATTAAATAATATTATTTCATAAAATATTAAATTTGTTTAAATAATTTAATCAATAGCTCACGTCTTCTGCGATTTCTGTAAGATGAAGCGAGTAAACAAACATTAACGACGCTGATTGGCTGATAAGTAGTTTCCTTAACGATGATTGGCGCACATATAAAAGTAAACTTTATTTAACTAAACATCGTTAAAATGAATACATTTTCAACCAATCTTCGTTAAAATTTTTAATAATTATATTTTATAAGTATGCATCAGAAGCCTTATTTTTATAAGGATATTTTCACTTATTTGTATTTTTCAAAACTGTTAATATTTATTTATTTGCTTTTTTTGTAAAATCTTACATTAAAATACTATTTACTAACTTTGTAAAAAATAAAATAACATTTTTGAATATTATTTTAAACTTATATGATTGAATTTTTAATACATTCTAAAATTCCGACAAAAAGTTGCTTAACTTTCCTGGCAAAAAATTCAAATTGTGTGACGCCATCAGTTATGTGATTTCATTAAAAAAACTTTTTATATTATAAATTATTATAAAAAAACAAAAGCTTAATTTTGAGGGTACAGATGAGTTTAATAAAAATTGTAAATACTAATAACGAATAAAATCTTCCTCAAGTCCGACCCCACTCGTGATATGGCACGTGATCCCTTCTATCAGGATATTGGATAATTTATGTAAAGATCTTTTTACATTGGCAAAAAATGGCAAAAAGCTTAATTTTGAGGGTACAGATGAGTTTAATAAAAATTGTAAATACTAATAACGAATAAAATCTTCCTCAAGTCCGACCCCACTCGTGATATGGCACGTGATCCCTTCTATCTCTCCACCCTCTCGACCTTTAGTTCTCAAAATTTAACGGCATCAATACCTCTAATATACAAACTTTCCTGAAAATTTTCAGAAGTTTTCGACATAAGGCACAAAAGTGAGTAAGCTTCAAATTGGGTCAATAAATTTGTGTCCTCCACACAGAAACATCCACACATACAGGGAAAAAAACCCCAAAATTTGTTTGCACTTATCGACATTTCAAAGTCTCCCGTGTCCAAAAAATGTAAACATTTGGGAGGGTCATATTTTGACCGATTGTCATACTTTCCCGCTGTTATATAACATATGTATATAACATAACATCTAGAAGGTAAACATTAAAGCTTTAAATTAGATCTATTAGAATACTCTATACATAAAATCAACTTTGTGAAAGAAATTTATTATAATTTAATTCATAATTCCTAAAAATTTGGCGTCATATAGATATTCGATTCTTTTCTCCCATAAGTTATAGCATTATACTTTTATAAACTTTAGAAGATTAAAGTAATTTACTATTTTTTAAAATTTTCTGAGATTTTTTCAGTTTGTTTAACAAAAAAAAGTAAAATTTATGAATTTGTATTACAAGAATTTTAGATTGTATAACACTTATCCTTGTATATAGCCTTAGATAAAAATTTAAGATTAAATATGAACGAAAGGACAAGTTAATCTTCTGATATTTCCAAAATTTATCGCAAGATTAAATATTTTAAATTATGCTAATATTCATAAATTCATCATCAGAATATTTTCACTAAAGAAAAATTAAAAATTTAGATATCCTGAAGCAAGTTCAACTTAACTCTTAAAAATATTTTTCAAAATTTTTGTTTCATCATTATTGACATGAAGTAGGTTAACCTGTAATTATTCACAGAATTTTAATTAAATGATGGAAGCATTTACTCATCGAAAATCTTCAGAATTATTTAATTGTAACCACTTGAAAGGAATGTAAGAGATAAATTACATAGCAAATAAATTCTCCAATTTTCCTGTATGAAAATTCGATAAAAATTCCATTTTTCGGCTGCAGTTTTCAAATCGAAGAATTTTAAAATACAGCACAGTACATTCTCCGTAGTCGTTTGACTGTCTGTCTGTCGTTCATTAATTTTGAGAACAATTTAGATAAATGAAAATCGCTTGTTATCTGGAGAAGTATCATATACAGGGGCAAGATACTACTAAAATTCAGACCAGATATAGACCGAAGACCCCGATTAATTATACGCAAACTTTTCATATGGACCGAAAATCACGTGATTTTTAAAATTAAAAGTTGACTAAATGTTGCATCCTTGTATTTTGATAATGTGACAATAAATAAATGTTCGTTTGATGTATTTTAAGCAAAATTGCACACAAAATCTTCGAATTGAAAATTTTGTTGCAAAGCAGGAGTTTTTCGTGAAATAGTATTTAAAATCACTATGAAGTAAGGTTCTTCAGTATAAAAATTGAAAAAATTCAAGCATAAAAATAGTTAAATTTGCAGATAGATACCTTAAACATTTAGAAAATTTAAATTAAGTGCGAAATCTGCTAAAAGTAGGCAAATTATAATCAATTCTCCACCTATCAAACGAATGTGGTAAATGACAAAATTTAAAAAGATAACAGAACTTTGCTTGAGAGTTGTATTTTGTATTTAAAATTTTGATTCATTCAAGTGAAAATTTTAATATTTCTCAATTTTTTTAATGGTAAAATTGAGAAAACTTTCATTTCTTTCCTAGCAAAAAAAGAAAAAGTGTTATTTGGAAACATGCCACACGTAAAAAAATATAAAACGTTTGTTAGATTTGGCTTTTGTAAGAGATTTTTTGGAAGGAAAAAAGTTGTTAGATAAAGTCTTTACTCATTAACTTTTAATAGCCACATTTGTCGGTTAATTAACACCTTTAACAGCTAACAAATGACACCAATAAATCCATTCTTTCCAATAAATTCTTAAGATTTATTCCAAGTTTTTCACGTGCCATAAAATATGAGCCGATTTTTTTTCAAAGATTTAACTTAATCACGAGACGACAAGATGAATATTTTACGCGCAGAAGATTAAATATCTCAATTTTTATTGAAGCAAATATCTTAAAGTAAGCAAAAGGATGAAGATTGTACGCCTTTGTAAGTAATGGTGAACATGGAGAAATGTTGAAGAATGACAAGTTGCATGCAACCTTTATACAGGATATGAGCGATGAGTATAATAAAGATATCGAAAATTTCAGCATGCAAATCACCAGATCATTGTCATTGCTATAAAATATAAGTTTTAAAGTTGATTTATGGAAGTGTTATAATGATATTATCCAAGAAGAAATCTGACGAAAAAATTTTTCACATTTTATTCGAGAAATGATTTATCAAAATATGAATGAATACAATCTTGTATAAGATGTTAAAAATACGTTGCAATTTCTCTTCTCTAAGTTTAAATTTTCTCGCGAAATTTCAGTATTTTTGACGTATTTACTGTTTAATTTCAATTTTCGACTTTTATTAATAAAATATATTAAGAAGCGTTTATTTAATTTTAAGAGGTTAGTAAATTTAATTTAGAGTAAATTAATTAATATAAAATAGAAAAAAATGCAATTTAAAATATTTATTTAAGCTTAGACGTTCTTTGCCATATTCGTACGATATAAAAACAGAAAGATGTTCATTAGTTAATGCTGATTGGATGAGAAAGCAGAGAGAGAATTAGACCAATCATCTCTCACTTGTATCTTTCTCTGTCCAATTATCGTTAAAACTTCGTACTGTTGTATTTTGTATGAAATATAAAGTAGTGTTCCGCCTATGTTTATAAGATACATTTTTACATAATTTTAATTGCTCTAACGTTACTAAATATTGTAATATTTTATAATTAACGAAATACTATATTATATTTTATCCTGTAAACAAACAATGTTATAATTTACCACTGATTATACAAGAAATATTTAATTCATATTAATTTTGAATCATTTTTCGAATAGATAATTCAAGCAAGATGCTTCAATATGCAATTTTGAAGCATTTCCTGAATTAACCGCCGGAAAAATTCATTTATATTTAAAAAACCAGGTTTAAAATTTATAATTTAATGTAAAAAACTGAACATTTATTACTTTATAGTCATATTTTTACACTAGTTTATAACAAAAAATCAGTTTTATAATAATTAGAAAATTATTTAAAATAAAGCAAAACAATGTTTCTTTTATTATGTTATATCAGATATATAATAACTGTAGCTTGCTTTAATGGGATCAAATAACCAATTTTTTTTAGCAGAATAGTAATATGGATGGTAAAGAGCTTTCTTTATAAAGGAATGAAAGAATTGGTAGTATGAAAGAACAACTATTTTTTTAAAGTTAGAGGACAGTAGCATATTGGGTATAGAACTTAATACAGTAAGAATAAAACAACAAGTTTGAAAGGTCAGAAGAGTAAATAACAAATGTATTCCTTTCAGAAAGGTAGTGTAGCAAAATAACTCCTTTATAAGTAAGAGAATGTAACAAAAATATAATAAAAAAATCTCTTCTGAACAGGATACAGTTTAAAATAAGAGAGAACGCATTCTATTCTATTATATAAAGAATGGCTTTCTAAAGGAGACCGTTTGCTAGATTAATATTTGAAAGATATATTTTATGCATAAAGCATTTTACTATATGGAAGAAAATTAAAAATAAAAATAAAAATAATNATTAGAATATATTTTAATACAAATCGCAAAAGTACTCCGAAACAGGAGAAAACCCACGTAAAAGATTTTAAACTGACACGTGACGTTTTGGAATTGAGTAATTTTATTTTTTATTTTTTGTTTCAATTTGAATTTTGAAAAGAAAACGTGCTTTTATTTAATCAATTTCCCACGCGCATCGCTCTATTGGCTAATTGAAACTTTTCGAAATTGATTCAATTATTTATTCATCAATTTCTATGAAAACAGTCACACGTGACAGATTAAAACGTCAGCTGATTGGCTAATTTGAATATTTTGAAGGAAGTAAAAGTTTTTCTTTGTAATTTCTATCGCGTTTTTAACGTCAATTTCACCAATCAAGTTCGTTCTTAGCCAGGATTTGATCTCGTTATCCCCTATCAATCTATTTAAATTTAAAATAGTAGAAAACAATGTAGGGAATTTCAAAAAAGAAAAATCAAAGAATGGTTCGTTTGCGCATGACGGATAGAGCTAAAATCTGATTGACTAATTTAAATTTAAATTCCTACCAATGAAATTAAGCTGTTTGGATTGATCTATTGAATTTTTCCAGCTGTTTTCCTTAAAATTAAACGTTATTTTAAAGTTGTAATATCGTTTTTTCCGTACATTTATATAGTCATTTGTTATTCTGCATGAATAGGATTAAATTTTTACGTGATTGGGTCGTATAAAACCTTCCATTTCAACGTTCTTCCCCCATTTTTTCTTCTTTTTTATAAATAAAGCTCGCGTTATAACATATTTATTTATTCGTACAACATTCTACGTGACTTAAATAATCTACAAAACTAAAAAGAAATCTCTTAAGAAACGAAAGAAGAAGGGATTTTTCTCAGCTAAACTTCTTGACATAATAATAGTCTGTGAAGAAATTGAAAATTTTCAGAAGTATTCCATCATAACGCTGCAAGATTAGAATTTTATATAAAGCTATAAATTACAGGAAAAGAAAATGTTTAAAATATATACAAAACCAGAACTGAAGAGCATAACTAAAGTTGATAAAAGTTGCTAGAAAATAATGTAAAAAATGTTCCTCAAAATTTATGAAAACTTTGCTAAAACTAATTTCTATACCCCCTTTCTATGTTCTTAATGCTTCTTTTTCTATACCTCTTTCTGTGCCTTTGTTACTCTTTTTCTATACTAATGGCGAATTAGGTCAGGTCGCCAATAGGAGTGAACGTTTGGTGAGGAAAGGGACTCGATATACACGTGATAGATTCCTGATGTTGCTCCCGGTTCGATTCTGGAAGCCTTCAGAAGTATTCTGACACCTTAACCGTCTGCCATTTATAATTGATGTTAGAAGAAATAAATCATGAAATAAATTACAAGAAAAATATCCGCTCTATACGTGCTGACATCTTTCCTTTGTTTTGGCAACGATGTTATATCTGCAGTATGGACATTTTTTGAATGGTGTAAAAATTACTGCTCTGACTTTCGAAATTCCTCTCTTCTAAGACATCCTTCAAAAAACTAATCAAACAGGTAATAATAAATTTGGACTTTAGACAAGATAATCAAGAAGTTCTCAGTTATTTCTTTGTGTTCGAGGTCTTGGTCTGACATAAGCTTAAATATATCTATTCTGCATGTGTAACGTCGTTTTCAAAATTATGGAGACGTGTCAGTGCGTGGACACGTGTCAGTGCGTGAAAACTTACTGAAAGAAACATAAATTTGGAATATGTAATGGTAATAGAACTGTATGTGTTACATACAGTTCCATTACCTTACTGAAATTCTTGACAGAAGTTGATCGTCCTCGTATATATCTGAAGATTTAGCTATTTTTGAAGAGAGAAACTGGGTAAAAACCAATTTTTTAAGGAAAACAGCAGCTTGTATATCAATATCTTAATTTCATAGTTACTAACTGTAATTGAAATGTATCTTGCAGCTTGTTGCATACTTTATGCAATAAGCTTTAAGCTATGTATAATTTAAATTAAACTGTATAACTCTAAACATTGTATAGCTTAAAAATAGCATAGTAAAAGTCGTAGTATAAATTGATGTTAGAGAAGAGTAGAAAAAAATAAAATAAGCAATAAATTAGAAAAAAAAATTAAATTTTTTAAATACCCAAAATCTATATCTGCAGAAAAAAATTAACCCAGCAAAAATTTGCCTAAAAAAGGGCGTATTTATGCTACAAAATTTAATCACTAGAAAAAGAAAAACCTAGTTAGATGCAATGTCAAGAAAAATAACAAGGCATGTGTATATATTCCAATTTCCTAAACTTTAGCTCATAACTGACGTTGAATAAGGCGAGAAAAAGGAAAAGAAAAAAATATATCTATATATCTTCCTTCAGAACTCAACTTACATCTTACCTTTGCCTTACATATAATCTGCGGTTTGGAAATGTTATTATTGTATCGGGGAGTGTTGCTTATTTTCAATTTTCACACAATGTATGGAAGGTTTATTCATCTCTAGAACAGGAAACTTGAGTCGTAGCTAGAAGCACAATTAAATTTTCTATTTGTACTACGCGATGGAAATTGAATACAAAAGTCGTAAATCGATAGTTTTTTCCTTACTTTTATTTTTAAGTTTTAACGAAAATTTTATTTATTAGTTTATTTTAGAAATAAATAAATGCGTTTATTTTCCCCAAAATTAAGTGCTTCTTAAGACAATGCTTTATTTATCTATCCAATAAAATGTGTTAAATTTGCGACACATCTCATCTTTGAATTTTTACTAAATTTAAATTGCCAAACCAGAAACGGTGTTGATTGGTTAATAAAGATTTTATTTCAAATTAATTTCGTTATTGTATTATTATCCGTTTCCATCATTAATTCTGCTTCAAATTTAATTTAAGGAACGTAAACATACGTTTAAACTTATTATTTGATTCATATTTTTAAATTATTCAATCACCTGAAATTTTTTCACGGAATTAACCAATAACAATCAATATTGAGCAATTTATACCAATACTCATCAATTATTGGTTAATCCAAATGGCGTCATATAACTTCATCAAAATCAACAAATCGACTCTCTGAAATATAATATTTAAATATAATTCAACTCTCGTTGGCTAATTAAAGCGTTGTATCTTTATTTTAAATTTAATTAACCAATAAGAGCGAACACATTTTAAATTTCATTATTTGAGATTTTAAACCTTATAAACAAATTATACAAGAATTATTTATTAATGTACAAACAAATAAAAAACTTTTAATCCTTAATTGAGCGAAAAATTGTAGAAAAATATATAAATTCGCCTTCAATTTTGCTAAATTAATTAATTAATTTAGGAAGGTTTATCTTATTTATATTTATGATTGTGTACCATATATTTATATATAAAACTTATAGAATAAAAGAAATAAATGTAGTAAATAAAGTAACAAAAATAAAATATATAAAAGTCAATTTTATATTTAAAAAGAAACGTAGAAGTAGATGAAAGATAGAATTTACTATTTTACCAAACATGAGATGTTTGGTGGATCTGATAGCAGATTTATAAAATCTTCTTTCTCATAGTTATTCTGAGACATGGTCTTTGAACTTCAACAAAATCTATTCACTAAATCATTCAAAAAAATTCTCTGCTACTGACATTTTTCACATATCACTTCTTAAGGCTTGATCTCCAGTATATATATATCTCTTATAAAAGTTATAGATACCCTCTACACTTGATAGCTATGTTATCAGGCAAAAGGTTCGAATTCTCCTCGGAATTTTATTGATATATTTTTTTCTTTAGTGATATATTGCTTAAGGATTTTTGGATCTTCAACATTCATACATTAACCATGAGTTTTTGTGAGTTATTTTCTTTATTTTTTCGAGTGATTGATCATTGTGTGGTGTTAATGGTGATGAGGTTTTCAGTTAGATAATGTTTCTCCTATTCTAGATTAATAGGTTTGAAGTATGGCAAATTACTTTCTAAATCGAGAAATTTTAAATTGAAACGTTACTTATTTTAACTCCGCTTCATTAATAAAGTTTAGTGCATTTTAAGTTGAACCCTTTTTACTTTTTTGAACGACGTCGTGGAAATTTTTGAATTTAAATTTTATAAAAATATATAATTTTTAATATTTTAATAATTTTATATCATATAAACATAAGATT
>NW_019384810.1:22623-36812 GCF_000671375.1 Centruroides sculpturatus
ATGCTTTAATGCTATAACCAATTTTTTTTTAGCAGAATAGTAATATGGATGGTAAAGAGCTTTCTTTATAAAGGAATGAAAGAATTGGTAGTATGAAAGAACAACTATTTTTTTAAAGTTAGAGGACAGTAGCATATTGGGTATAGAACTTAATACAGTAAGAATAAAACAACAAGTTTGAAAGGTCAGAAGAGTAAATAACAAATGTATTCCTTTCAGAAAGGTAGTGTAGCAAAATAACTCCTTTATAAGTAAGAGAATGTAACAAAAATATAATAAAAAAATCTCTTCTGAACAGGATACAGTTTAAAATAAGAGAGAACGCATTCTATTCTATTATATAAAGAATGGCTTTCTAAAGGAGACCGTTTGCTAGATTAATATTTGAAAGATATATTTTATGCATAAAGCATTTTACTATATGGAAGAAAATTAAAAATAATAATAAAAATAATAATAAATTTTTTTGTTTTCTTTTTCTTTTATATGATAATTACCCACACTATTCTTTGCATTTAATTTTGAAAATAACGAGCAAGTTTTAAATCAACTTAGAATTTAAAATTAAATCACGTGACTTCCGGTTCAGACCAGATGTTCGTATAAAGTTAATTAGGGTCTCTAGTCTCTTAGCTTTCCATATCTGGTCTCGATTTACATCTGAACGCCATTCTCGAAATTAACTACGAAAAGGCAGAGACGACGACATTGGAAATGTTCGATAGTTTGTATTTATTGTATTATTATATATATTATTTGTATCGAAATTGCAGCCCAATAAGTTATATATTGATATATTTACTGTTTTAAATAACCGCATATACGAGTTAAATTTTGAATTTTTTGCATCTACTCTGCATAAATTTCAAGCCAAATTTCTACATTGTTATCATCAAATGAATATATGATAATCATCTATGTTATGGTTTACAATGAATTAGATGATTATCATCAAATGAATATATGATAATCATCTATGTTATTGTTTACAATGAATTTATTTATAAAATATCAATTTTACTGTTTAAATGATCAAAAAAGTAATAAATTTTTTCTGAAGTTTTTGTATTTTTTAACTTAATATCTGCATTTTTACGTTATTGTTATACATTTCAACCCAATTAAAACCTTACAGTTACCTACCTACATTATTGTTTACAACGAATTTACACTTTAATATACACATTTTACACTTAAAATAATCGAAAAAAATGATAAATTTTTAAAAAATTTTTGCATTTTTAAGCTAAATATTTATTTTTAAAGCAATTTTTATAGCTTTGAAGTCAATTACTGAGCGAAACGATCAATTTATAGCTCTTATAAATCACTCACTTTAACTCTCTTTTTCACTCCAATTTTATACGAATTTTTTAAAACTAAGAATATTTTAATAATTTATTATTTTATATATAAAGGAATCAGCATTTTNTAGAAATTTCTTGAGTTAAGTGAATTTGAAATTTTAGTTTAGCAGAGTTTAGGGGAAGATTTTATACGGAATTTTTGTAAATTGATAGAAAATTTTAGTTGCTATTAAATTTTATAGCAATTATATGCGATCTAAACACGATTTTATCGAAAAAAATCACAATTTCCTGAAGAAAAATGCGATTTCTTTAACAAAACTTTTCATTCTTATGCATGAAATTGTATAAGAACACTTTTGACATATAGAGAATGAATTTCGAAAAGGACAACATTAAAAAAAATTGTGCTTGGATGGAATTTTAAGTTAAAATTTATAGTTTTTGAATAATTTTCTGAAATTTTTCGACTAAATTATTAAAAAATAATTACTTTTAATTTTTAAAATAATTCTACATACTCCGAACACAGTTCTATCAGAAAAAAATGTATTTTTTTAAACTAAAATTGAACTTTTTGCGCTTGAAAATGCAAGCAATGTCTGACGTGTAAGAATTAATTTTCAATAAGGAAAACATTCAAAAATTCATTCCAAACAATCCAAACCACACTAAAGATTAGTATAAATGTAATGCATTGATAATTATGTCAATGAAATTGTAATTAGTAGATTGAAAGAGTGAGAGTGTGAGAAATTGTTAACTTAAATCCTTCAACTGTAATAATAATATTAGTTAGAGGAAAGAGTAAATTGCAAATTAGCTCGTACCTTAACTACAGAATTTTCCATTAATTTGCAAGATTCAAATTACAATTAACTTATACAAAATGATTACGTACACAATGCGAAAGTGAAAGTTTTCAATAATAAACTTTTAATTATTGTCTATCATAATTGAAAATTTAAAAACTTTTCTGATGTTATATTATTAATTTAAAAAAATCACACTTCTTAACTTTATTTAACAATTCTCCTTGAAATATGGATTATAACTAAAACTAAACCGTTCACGTTTAATTAAGGATTATACTTTAAATTAAGGAGTAGAGTTTTCCTAAATGCATAAATTTATAGCATGAAAATACCATTGATTAAGGCGATTCCTTGAAGTAATGATATTTTTAAATGTTTAAAGATCATATCAACATTTCTTCTGTATATTTTCAAATATTTATGAATAGTTTAAGGAATTTTAGAAAATTTAACACATTTTTAAAGGAACATATATTTTATATGTTCCTAAGCATATATCTTATAGGGAATAAAGAATAAATTAATAAATATCCCCTATTCCCTTTACGAATAGTTCCAATGCATCGATATATATCCTATATATGTGTGTATATATATAGGAAATTTTTTAACGAAAATATATTCCTATATCCCTTAGAAATTTAAGAATTTTATTGATGCTTTAATGCTATTCCTAAAGAAAACTTCAATATATAATTATAAAAAATGAAAGAAATTTTGAAGTAATGCTACCAGTTTTAAATCATTAACGATTTACAATTAAAGAAATTTAAATAGAATCACTGTTATCTTTAACGTGACAAAATTCCAATTCTTGTAATTCCGAAAGATTAAATTATTTTACTTTCTAAATCCATTTTATCTTTTAAAACCCCCTAAATTCCTTTAATATCATCAAAGTTTTTACTTTTTTAAAGAGAAACTTTTCATTTATTTTCTCGAAACTGCATAAAAAACAAAAGAAAGAAAAATTTACTTGACAAATAAATACCGTTATTTGCTAAATTCTTATTATTTTCTAAGAATATTCTCCACGAAGCAAGCTTTTAAAAAATAAAAATAAAATAAAATAAAATTTCTCATTTTCTCGAAATTTTTGCCAAAATTAAATTATCATAAATTCAAGACTGACACACCTTGAAAATTTCAGAAAATTCCCATAATTTTTTAGGCTTTTATATTTGATAAAATTACTACTCATTGTAAAATTACGTTTATTTATTTAACTTCTTTTGTATAAATCATTTTAATATAATTTCTCGAATTATAAAGATTTTGCAAATTGTGGAAAGTAAGAGGAAAATAATTACGTAATGATAATTTATGCCTCGACATTCTCCTCCTCTTTTATAAGAAAAGAGAGGAAGAAAAGTTGAAGATGATGTTTTTTTTTTTTTCCTTTTTCACCCTCCTTTTGTTATATAGGAAAGGAAGAGTTGGAAGATGCTGATGCTTTCTACCTTTTTCATCTTCCTCTTTTTTCATCTCTCATAGAAAAAAGGAGAAGAAATAAATTGGAAAATTTTGGTTTTAATTTCATCTTTTATAGAGGAGAGAGAGATGGAAGAAGTTAGAACCTTTTACCTTTTTGCCTTTCTCCTTTTTATTTTATTTTACAAAAGGAAAGAAAAAATTATAAAGTGAAATTCATTAGCATTTCCTTTGTAATGAAAACCAGAAGAGAAAACGCGTAACCACTCGTTTTGTTTAATCAAAATAATTGTTTTAATTTATTATATTAAGTAAAATTTGTAATCAAACGTTTTCATGTTCTCATTATCTTTCCCAGGAAGAAGAGAAAATCATCAGCATTCTCATATTTCCACGTTTTAGTTTTTCCTGTATAGAAAAGAAGCAAAAGGACAGTAGGAAAGAAATCCTTTTCTTACTCTTTTATAAAATGCGAGTAAAATGACAAGAAGGAGCACATTTACGAATAATTTTCTCTTCTTCCTGTTTCTCTTTAATAAAAGAAGCCAAAAATATATATATAATAAACTCCAGAATGTTCTGTTATAAAAATACGAGAAAGAGGTAGAAGATGCTGATGACTTGATCTTCTTCTTCCTTATTATTTTTTTTTTAATAAAGAAAGGAGCATGAAAATGTAGAAAGGTACTGATGAATTTATCCGTGTATTCACCTTCTCTTATTTAAAAAGTACAATAAAGAGTTTAATACATTTTATTATAAATTTTAATAAAAATTACAACAGAGAGGCAAAGGAAAATGCTGATGACTTGATCTTCTTCTCCTCCTTCCTCTTTTATAAAGAAAGAAGCAGAAAAATATAGAATGATGCTGATGAATTTATCCTTCCCCTTCTCTTCTCCTTTAAAATTATAAATTAAAAAAACTTTTGATAAACCAGACAATCTTGCTTACATGTATCTATACTTATATGCCGCTATACTTTTCTTTTCTTCATCGATATATAAACAGGAAAAAAAAGAAAGAAAATATTTTTTGACTGCGACTGTCATAACAACAATTTTTGATTTCTTCTACAGAAAACTTCTTTTTTTTCTTCCTTTCATTCGTGAAATGATGTGTCTGCGTTTTTCGGACCATGTTTTGAACCTAGAAAGATCCATCAAGAGCTTTTTTTCTTTACACACACCCCCTCCCTTCTTTGCTTTCATTGGTTTTTCATAATCCATTTGACTGAAATCCACGAACTCCGGTCACCGCATCTTTGCCAATTTTTCAAAACATAAAATGAATCATGGCCACTGGTCGAATTTTTAGCCTGGAGATTTTTTCCCTCTTTCTTATAAATTCACTTGGTATTGGAAGTACTTGAAAAGACACTCGTATCTCGAGGGCATGTTTGCGTTTTCTAAAGAAAAAAAGAAATTGTACCTATGACCTTAACGAATTGAATAGAGTGTCTAACTATTCTCTATGGAAAATACTTATCATCGAGCTGCAATTTGAAAAAAATTGTGGTTTTATAACTGTCAGACTGTCCTTCTTTAATCTCGAGAACGGCGTTAGATAGATGAATCTCGAGATCAGATATAGAAACCCTAGGGGCAGTAGGCCCCAATTAACTATTTACCAACTTCTGGTTTAGAACGGAAGTCACGTGATATCAATTCAAAAAATTTTCTTTTATAGGAGTTAGATAGATGACCGGCATGACTCAGTTATTATCAGGAAAAGTATAATTTACAGGGGCAAGACACTAATTTGAGACCAGAGCATATATTTAAAATGAAGTTAATAAAAATATGATTGAAAATCGATGTCAAAATAATTTTATTATTTTTATACTACACTACGCTGTACTATAGAGTCGAAATCTTCCTATCAGCTCTAAGTATATTGAATTTATCCTTGTTTTTATCAAAAATAACTCCATATTCTTACTTATAAATGCCTTGATCATCAGTAAATCAATAATAAAAGTACTTTTTTACCCTTTAATACCACCTATAAGTACTAATATTTACATAAAATCTTGTTAGCCTCAGATAAGGTTCGTGAAAATATCAATATTTTGAAGTGATTTTTATTAATTTAAGTATATTATAAAACATTACAGTATAATTTTACAGTTAAACAGCGATGTATCTGCAATATTAAGCTATAAAAAAGCAGAATTACAGTAAAAACTATAGATAATGTAGATAGGTACAAAGAATCAATCTATAAAGTCACGTTTTAAGTCATTTTATACAATATTTCACCCTCTAAACAAAATATCTTATCATAAATTGACTCATAAAGTATAAAAGGATAAATTTTCGATGATAAGATACTATAATAAAATTTTATTTATGATTTTTTAATACTTTTCTAATAACATAATTTTTCTTTTACTTAGCTTTACAAATCATTCCATTCCAAAGGAATAAACTCGATAGCGACAAAACAACTTTTATTCTTTACTTAAGTTTAAATCGCCGATAAGGTCTATAAAATCTCAAAATGTTTTTTCTTTTTATTTTCAACACATCCAATGCGATCAACACAGAAAAATCTAGGTTTACGAGTGCAAGAAAAATCACTAAAACAATGTCGAAAAATCTATGTGCTCTAGAGAGCACCCAAACTACTTAACCATTTAGGGAAAGAGTTGGAAGATGGCCAAAAGAAGCAGATCTTCTACTAATATCAAAGGTTTTTTCCAATTTTAATCTGATCACAATCGAATATTTCGCGCACGAACACCTGTGCGACATTTTAAAATTTAATTTAGAAGTTTTAACTATAAACTAAACTTTATACTTAATTTCTATTAAGTATAAATACGTAAAAATTAATATAATAAGTAAAAAATGATCGATATTACTTAATTGTTACTTTAATTATAATTAAGATCATGTGTTTTTCCGTTAATTGAAATTAAAACTTAAAATTAATCACTTTCTCCTTTAAGATTGCTCTATTTAACTTAACAATGGAAATAAAAATAATATATATTTTTTATTTTATGAAACGGATGATGTTTTTTTTTTTTTCCTTTTTCACCCTCCTTTTGTTATATAGGAAAGGAAGAGTTGGAAGATGCTGATGCTTTCTACCTTTTTCATCTTCCTCTTTTTTCATCTCTCATAGAAAAAAGGAGAAGAAATAAATTGGAAAATTTTGGTTTTAATTTCATCTTTTATAGAGGAGAGAGAGATGGAAGAAGTTAGAACCTTTTACCTTTTTGCCTTTCTCCTTTTTATTTTATTTTACAAAAGGAAAGAAAAAATTATAAAGTGAAATTCATTAGCATTTCCTTTGTAATGAAAACCAGAAGAGAAAACGCGTAACCACTCGTTTTGTTTAATCAAAATAATTGTTTTAATTTATTATATTAAGTAAAATTTGTAATCAAACGTTTTCATGTTCTCGTTATCTTTCCCAGGAAGAAGAGAAAATCATCAGCATTCTCATATTTCCACGTTTTAGTTTTTCCTGTATAGAAAAGAAGCAAAAGGACAGTAGGAAAGAAATCCTTTTCTTACTCTTTTATAAAATGCGAGTAAAATGACAAGAAGGAGCACATTTACGAATAATTTTCTCTTCTTCCTGTTTCTCTTTAATAAAAGAAGCCAAAAATATATATATAATAAACTCCAGAATGTTCTGTTATAAAAATACGAGAAAGAGGTAGAAGATGCTGATGACTTGATCTTCTTCTCCTCCTTCCTCTTTTATAAAGAAAGAAGCAGAAAAATATAGAATGATGCTGATGAATTTATCCTTCCCCTTCTCTTCTCCTTTAAAATTATAAATTAAAAAAACTTTTGATAAACCAGACAATCTTGCTTACATGCATCTATACTTATATGCCGCTATACTTTTCTTTTCTTCATCGATATATAAACAGGAAAAAAAAGAAAGAAAATATTTTTTGACTGCGACTGTCATAACAACAATTTTTGATTTCTTCTACAGAAAACTTCTTTTTTTTCTTCCTTTCATTCGTGAAATGATGTGTCTGCGTTTTTCGGACCATGTTTTGAACCTAGAAAGATCCATCAAGAGCTTTTTTTCTTTACACACACCCCCTCCCTTCTTTGCTTTCATTGGTTTTTCATAATCCATTTGACTGAAATCCACGAACTCCGGTCACCGCATCTTTGCCAATTTTTCAAAACATAAAATGAATCATGGCCACTGGTCGAATTTTTAGCCTGGAGATTTTTTCCCTCTTTCTTATAAATTCACTTGGTATTGGAAGTACTTGAAAAGACACTCGTATCTCGAGGGCATGTTTGCGTTTTCTAAAGAAAAAAGAAATTGTACCTATGACCTTAACGAATTGAATAGAGTGTCTAACTATTCTCTATGGAAAATACTTATCATCGAGCTGCAATTTGAAAAAAATTGTGGTTTTATAACTGTCAGACTGTCCTTTAATCTCGAGAACGGCGTTAGATAGATGAATCTCGAGATCAGATATAGAAACCCTAGGGGCAGTAGGCCCCAATTAACTATTTACCAACTTCTGGTTTAGAACGGAAGTCACGTGATATCAATTCAAAAAATTTTCTTTTATAGGAGTTAGATAGATGACCGGCATGACTAAGTTGTTATCAGGAAAAGTATGATTTACAGGGGCAAGACACTAATTTGAGACCAGAGCATATATTTAAAATGAAGTTAATAAAAATATGATTGAAAATCGATGTCAAAATAATTTTATTATTTTTATACTACACTACGCTGTACTATAGAGTCGAAATCTTCCTATCAGCTCTAAGTATATTGAATTTATCCTTGTTTTTATCAAAAATAACTCCATATTCTTACTTATAAATGCCTTGATCATCAGTAAATCAATAATAAAAGTACTTTTTTACCCTTTAATACCACCTATAAGTACTAATATTTACATAAAATCTTGTTAGCCTCAGATAAGGTTCGTGAAAATATCAATATTTTGAAGTGATTTTTATTAATTTAAGTATATTATAAAACATTACAGTATAATTTTACAGTTAAACAGCGATGTATCTGCAATATTAAGCTATAAAAAAGCAGAATTACAGTAAAAACTATAGATAATGTAGATAGGTACAAAGAATCAATCTATAAAGTCACGTTTTAAGTCATTTTATACAATATTTCACCCTCTAAACAAAATATCTTATCATAAATTGACTCATAAAGTATAAAAGGATAAATTTTCGATGATAAGATACTATAATAAAATTTTATTTATGATTTTTTAATACTTTTCTAATAACATAATTTTTCTTTTACTTAGCTTTACAAATCATTCCATTCCAAAGGAATAAACTCGATAGCGACAAAACAACTTTTATTCTTTACTTAAGTTTAAATCGCCGATAAGGTCTATAAAATCTCAAAATGTTTTTTCTTTTTATTTTCAACACATCCAATGCGATCAACACAGAAAAATCTAGGTTTACGAGTGCAAGAAAAATCACTAAAACAATGTCGAAAAATCTATGTGCTCTAGAGAGCACCCAAACTACTTAACCATTTAGGGAAAGAGTTGGAAGATGGCCAAAAGAAGCAGATCTTCTACTAATATCAAAGGTTTTTTCCAATTTTAATCTGATCACAATCGAATATTTCGCGCACGAACACCTGTGCGACATTTTAAAATTTAATTTAGAAGTTTTAACTATAAACTAAACTTTATACTTAATTTCTATTAAGTATAAATACGTAAAAATTAATATAATAAGTAAAAAATGATCGATATTACTTAATTGTTACTTTAATTATAATTAAGATCATGTGTTTTTCCGTTAATTGAAATTAAAACTTAAAATTAATCACTTTCTCCTTTAAGATTGCTCTATTTAACTTAACAATGGAAATAAAAATAATATATATTTTTTATTTTATGAAACGGATTAGAATTAAGTAAATATGTAAATTTCCTTAATTATTAATTTAATTATAATCAAAAGTCAACTTCGTAATCAACAAATTTTATTATGATAAATATACAAGTAACTAACAGGATTTAAATTAAATAAATTCTATTTTTCTAATGTTTATTTTTGAATTGTTTTAAAAAACATTTACTGTTTAACGAATTTATTATTGTTGTTACAACGAAATAATAATTCTTGTAAACAAATAAAAGCTTTTAAAATTAATTATATAAACAAATATTTATTTTATAAGATCTCACATTAAATTTTTCTAGAAATTTTATGTTTCTATATCTTTACGTTATTCGCGTGTGTTAGGAGCGTGACAACACGCAATATTAACAATATGATACGTAAATTTATAGTATAATTACTATTAAAATAATAAGTAGATCGTTAAATGTTTACGTTATAATTTGGCATGCATTTAACAGTTTAAGTTAATGGTGGATAATAATAAAATTGAGTTATATTTGAAAGGGGTTGGAAGCGATAAGGAGGCGAGGATCGTATCTAAATCTTAGGGCATTAAGCTATAAGAATAAAACAATTCAAGGCCCCACGATTGGGCCTTAATAAATGGGGAGGACTTTTATATTTTAGGCTGTAAGTTCCAAATTCAACCCTTTATACAATGCATTAGTAAAATGGCGGAAATTGTCTTTAGAAACAGCAAAAGGAAATAACGATAATAATAATTTTAAAATTATGAGGCCTTAAACTGCATCCTCGTAGCTTGTTTAGCTTAAGGATAACGCTATGAGGATGGTGTCAAATTTATTATTTGGTGGAGGGATAAGGGCCTTTTATATATTATAATTTAGACCCCACCTGCCCCTGATATAACACATCAATAAGAAGAGGACAAGCCTTTTTCCTCACAGAATAAAATTTAAAAAATAATAATAATATCTTAAATGCGGGAACGTTAAATCGAAGTATTTATGACAGTCTATTCCCTTTTTTTAATTTTTGTCTTTTTATTTGGTTAAATATTTGAATTTATTTTTCTCTACTTATAAATTCGTTGAACTTGAAGACGTAGAGAATAAAGTTAATATATAACATTCCTTCTATGTGGTTTATGTTAATATGGAAGAGAGCAGCTGGTGGGTAGCTTAAATTTCAACATTTTATGTTGAAATAAAAGTACAAAATTTTCCCAAGGGATATCCTACGGAAACACTTGAGACGATTGACAAAAAATTATTGGATTGAATTTCCTGTATTTTTATAAAAATTCCCCAGGGGTTTGGAAGGCATATAAGGAAGCTAGAAAACACTTATATTATTTAAAAAGTTGAGTCAGTACATCATCCCAAAAGTTTTCTATAGAAAAATGGGACGTCTGTGTGTCTGTTTGCATCTCCTATTTTTTTTTTAATGTTCTTTTATAATGTTATTAGCTCGTACCAGGGCCTCATAGAGATCAAAAGAGTTTAAAACGGGGTCTCGTAGAGATTAAGAGAGTCACAGTACATTATCATAAAAGTTTTCTATAGAAACAAAAAGACATCTGTGTGACTGTTCTCAGCTCTTAGGGTGCGACTATGCAGACGCGAGCGAGCGAATTTTCCGAGCGAGCGAGAATATGTGGCAAGAAGAGGCGATACGCGATAAATATCAAAACCTGTCAGATATGTGCGAGAACCAGAAATTCGCTCTCGCCAGCGTTATTTCTCGCTTCTCGTTTGTGCATGGTTTTCCTTTGCGAAATCTAAATCGCTCGCAACCTCTCGCTCGCTCTAATTTCGCGTCTGCATAGTCGCACCCTTATTTTTATAATATTTTATATGTTCACAATATTATTGCTTCTACCAAGACGTTATAGATATCAACAAAGATCCCAGCCATTTGTTTTCCCGAGGCCCTCAGTATGTAGCCTTGTATTTAATTATATTATTTAAAAATAAAGGATCATTCATAATAAACATTGTTACAAAAAAGCTGGCAACTATGTTGCTGGATTTTCGTGGCCTTCTATATTTGTTTTCATATTTAATAATTAATATCATTACCTTTAAAAGTCTTCAGGTTGGTTCGGAAGATGTTAAAAGGGTGGGACCATATCTTCCGAACCAATTGTCTGAAATTTTTAAAAATTTCTTGAAATATTCTCATCTAAAACCTAAACAACCTTGTAAAATTTCAAAAATTTTCGACAACTTTGGCACATGATTTATTAAACTTCAAAATAGGGGAAAAAATTCGTGTCCTTCATACACACTAACTGAATATATACAGTAAGCCCCCAAACTTTTTTTGCATTTCTCAACATTTCAAAATCCTTTCGAGTCCATAAATGTGTAAATGTTAAGGGAGTCATTTTTTAATACAATAGAATAAATAATTTATATTAAGTGCTTTTGAGGTCCTCTAAATATGACGCCAGTGCCAAATTGTCTTTCAGTTATCTGCTGAAAAAACCAATCAATAAATTCAGCAAATCTTAAGAAAACTCTTTCAATTTCTCTTCAAGAATTGTCCAATAAAACTTAAAAAATTGAATAAAATTGCTGTAAAAAGATTTTCAACTATCATAAAACAATACTTTATTGTCAAAGTATGTATAATAATTTAATATAAGCTTAAATATAATTATTTAATTTCATTCTAAACTATGCATTTTTAAAAATAAAGATTTAACTTAAATATGCAAATTACTAATTAATTTGACTTAATTAAATTATGAAAATATAACACAGGAATATTGAAATCTTATTTTTTAGTAATTTAAGTTTAGTATTTATAAGCATATTTAATTTTAAAATAAAATTAAAGTAAAATTTTACAAGTAAATTGAAATAAAATCATATATTTTAAAAAATCTATATTAAGAATATAAAGTTATAAAAATGTTTAGAAGAATGCTGACATATTTTTTTCTTTTTTTTACAGCCGTGAGAATTGTTACAGGTGTGTGGTTATATACGAGAAGCATCCCAACGTTTTACAGTATAGAGAAAGTAAGTATGGAATAACTTTTATTGTTTAACTCGTAAAGTAAATTTTGAACTGAAAAATTGATGTCAAATGAAAAATTAAGAGATAAGAAAGTGCGAAATTGGGATAATAATCGTTTATACTCACCCAAAATAAGTTATTAGCTACTATCTTGTTTCAAAAGGTGTGCCACACCTGGGTGTGCAACCAGGTGTACCAAGCAGGCGTGGTCAAAATGCTTTTCAGAATGATTTATTGCAAATGTTTAAGTACAGACGATTCTATCACCTAAACATCAACTTTAGATTAGAAAATCGTATTAAAATTTTAAATTTCCTACGAGAAAATCTTAAAACTTTCACACACAAAACGAGTTATGAAGATTCGTTCAGCAATTGGGCGATCTTTAATGACATTAAAAAAAAACAAAACTAAGTTAAATTGCATATAGCTCATAAGCAACGCCTATTCTTCGTTTCAAAATTGCATAAACCAATTAACTGTAATTGAGAATTCAAAAAGACCAATAAACGTTGAATTCCACGTTGGATTAACTCTTCGATTATTGGTCAAATTTCAGTTTAAATTAACAAATCGCTTAAAAAATTGAATGTTAAGTGTTGCTCTTTTATTGTTTTTTTTTAAATTAATACAGTACGCAAATTACATTTAGCCTATATTTCTTAATTTTGAGATCAAAAATTTTAATATTATCTTATAAACATTAAATTAAACAAAGTTTTATAATGTCTACTTTTACAGCCCCAAAAAATTGATTATTGAGCGTTGATTACGGCTTCAGTACGGTTTACAAAAATTGAATACGTTTGCAGCTTTGTGTAATTGAATCCATTTCAACAAGAAAAAAAACACCAGAAGAAACACAATACACACAAAAAAGTGTACAAAATAATTACGTTATCTCACCAACACTATTTACTTATTCAGCATCTTAATTGTTTAAGATACTGCACGAGGGATTTAAAAAAAATAACGTTATTAAGACTTCATTTTTTTCTCCCTAAGATAATTTTTTTAATCATCATCTATAAAATAATAGCGTTTTCTTTAATTTCTTTCGGTGAATAATATCAGTATAAATACAGATTCTTCCTAATGTTCTTGTATGGACAAAAGAACAATTGTTTTGATAAGTTTCCCTCCTAGCTCTTATTTAAATGCCCAAAAAAGTAATTCTATTCAATTCTTTTCTGAAAACCAATTATTTTGTGTTTCCTTCTGGAATTAAGAATAAGAGAGGGGAAGGAAAAAAATAAGAGACAATAAGACTTTCAAATGATTTAGATGTGTGTGTGTGTGGAGGGGGTTCCTTTTTAATTTTTTAAATCGCTTCAATTGTTATAAATTTATTTCCCCTCCCCCCAGTCAAAAGCACAGCAATTGTGTCGAATAAATAATAAAGTAAATCTGATGTTTTTATAATTGGTAATACTAATATAATTGATAATAAACCATGCGAATAATTGAAATAAAAATATTCAATAATTTTATTATTGTTAGAATCATATATTTTTATTTTATTTTATTATTAGTTTTTATAAGGTTCCTATTATGAAATGAGAATAATATGTTAGTTAATGAGATTGAGTATTTATGTAATAATGACTTTTTTTCATTTTATTTTAGGAAAGAAGGGTTTTAACCAAATTAGAAATAAACTGAAAATTTTGAGGTTTAATGATTAAAAAGAAAGAAAAAATAATAATAAAATTTTCAATTATTTTTTTTTAGTTAAACTAAATTATTTTATAGTA